>NW_006432945.1:8136042-8148847 GCF_000325575.1 Pteropus alecto
GGAAGAGAAAGAAATAATAGGTGAGCAAAGAAGCACACTGTCCGGTGGTAGTAATAGTGGTTAAACACCTATCTATTAGCATCTACTTTCCATGAGAGATATCGGGAAGGGCCTAACTTCCCATTTTTGTCTTAAAAATAAGAAAGGGACTTGGTGACCTCTGAGATGTACTTCCAGACTCAGTGATCTCTTTCTTCTGAAGGGCCATCCTGGTTCTTGCTGCCTATAATCTGTGACAATTGGAGATGATTCCATTTAACGATATGGTTCAGGGAGGCTGGTACACACCATGAGAAACTTTGCATTGACCTTTTAAAGACTAATATTCTCAAAAACAAAATGTGTCACTTGAATTTGACCTGTGGGTACAAAATGTAAAGTCATCCTACTGTTACCTGTTTTGGTAAAAGTGAAAACACCATTTAAAACAAACCAGTACGAAACAGTACAGTCCAGACCGTTGTTAACTTCTGTATACGCTGAAGAAAGTCCTCTTTTACCCCTCATGTGACCTTAAGATAACCAGGAACCTTCTAAGTAAATTGAACAATCTCTTGTAAGTTCTCATTCATTCAAACCTGTTGTTCCATTGGGCAATACTAATCATGTTTTCTTTACTGAAACTATTTTTACCTTGAATCCATTGACATTTTATTTTTTTTCTATTACTTTAACCTCGTTTTTAATTCGTTATAATATTGTGACTCTAGTGATACTTAATTAAAGTTTGGCTATAAAAATTCCTTAAATGGAAATATAATGACAGTACTTCGTCACTTATTGGATGTGAAGGAGGGAGAGATAGAAATCAAGAAGACCCCAGGTTCCTGCTCTGGAAACTGGATGAAAATAGAGAATATAGGAGAAGAAATAATTTGGAGAGATGTATAAATGTGGAGATAGTAAATTTGTTTTGGACACGTCGAACTGCAGTTGTCTGGGGTTGAGAGAACATGTAGATCTGGAGAACTTGAGAGCGATCTGAGCTAGAGTTGTACATTCAGGAGTCATCAGCATATAGATGGTAATTAAAGATACTTGAGCTGTTTCAGAAAGCTTGCCTATAAAATGACAGTTATAAGAAGTTTTGTCTTATAAGGCAGTGAGAGGCTTCAACAGGAAAGGATCAGGATACAAAAATAATATTTTCTCTTTCTGAAACTACAAATTAGATGCATCCTTCTTGTGTTCTGTCTGTGTTCTGTCACTCCAAAACATAGTGGTGTGAAACAGTAACCATTTTATTGTACTCATAGATTCTATACAATAGGAATTGGATAGGAACTTGGAGAGCTTGACTGCTTCATGATGTCCGGAGTGTCAGATGAGAAGACTTTTAACAGCTGATGCTTACTTGAGTGGTTGGGTATTTTTTTTTCACTCACCTGTCTAGGCTACAGGGACAAAGGCTGGACACTCCTTAACAATGACTTCTCCATGTGGTTTGGATATCCTCACATCATAGTGGCCTCAACGTAATCTGACTACTTACATGGCAGCCCAGGGCTTCAGTAGTGACTATTCCAAAGACAAAGCAGAAGCTACATGCACTTTTATTAGCTAGCCTCAGAAATCACATAATGTCATTTCCATCTTAGTCACAAACCTGCCCAGATTGGGGAATGCAGAGGCTAGACTCATCTCTTAATGGGAGGAGCAGCAAAGAATTTGTGGCCGTAATTTAAAACTGCCACAATATATCTTCTCCTTTGCATTGTGCTGTATTCTGTATAAATTCCTTATTATAATTTCAATTCAGTAATTCTTTTTTAATTAAATAGATGGGGGAGCTCCCTTCACACAGTGTATATGTGTATCAATTCATCAGAACGTACACTTTAAATATCTTACATTTTTGTCTATACTTCTAATAAACCTGAAAAAAAATTCATTCATGACTTTATCCAGTTTAGAATTTATCTCATTATTAGTTATTTTTTATCACAGTGTCTTTTTTCTATTCAGTTATTTTCATATTTATCTTTCCTTTATTTATATCTTCTGTGTTTGTTTCTTAAGCTTTGATTATTTAGATATTTTATTTCTTTATCTCTTTAAATCTATCTATTTTAAAGTCATTTACAGACTGCTTTCCAATCTGAACTTCTGTTCCAGTAGAAATGGATCATCCTGAGGAAATAGAAGATTTCTGTAATATATTAAATATACGCTTATATAAAAACCCTCCACCTAATGAATAGAGAATTCACATTCTTCTCAAACACACATCAAACATTTATGAAAATTTGACCACTTGTTAGGCTAGATATTTCAATGAAACACTACAGTACAGATCACATTCTCAGATCAAAATTGAGTTAAATTAGAAATTCCCATGTTTAAAAACTTAAAACACATTCCTAAATAACTCATGATTTAAATTTAAAATTGAAAATGATTTAGAAAAGAATAATAAAATATTTCATGGCAAAACTTGTGTAATACAGGTAAAGCAGTCATTCTAAGGAAATTTATGGTACTAAATGTATGTATTAAAAATTACTTAGAGTGAGACAAACATTTATGCCAAGGAACTAGGAAATTAATAGTGTCAACCCCCAAAATGTAGGTCGATCGATAAATTTTTAAGGCTGTTTTTTTGAAGAGACCAATAAAATAAACTCTGTCAATCCCCGTTGAAAAGAAAATAGCATAATAAGCAATATTAGAAATTCAAAGGGGTTATAATTGAAGATACAGTACAATCGAGATTGAGACTATCATTAGTTATACTATAAAATTTAGAATATGTCAGTAAATTGAAAGCAGGTGAAATTGACAATTTACCAGGAAAATATAAATTAAAATTTTGACTCAAAAATAAATAGAAAATTTGAATCAATCAATCATTAACAAATAGATTAATAGTCAAAAATCTCCCAATATCCTCTTCCCATCCTTCCCCCATCCCTTGCCAAAGAAACCATGCCAATACGGTCTTAAAGGTAAGTTTTACCAAATTTAATGGAGCAGAAAATCCCATTTTATACAAATTGTTCCAGATAATGGGAATAAAGGCAGCTTATTTTATGAAGCTACTGTAATCTCAATACCAAAATAAGAACTCGGTCAGGCAAAGAAAATTACAAATGAATCTCATTTTTTATACAATAATATAAAAATCCAAAATTATGAAATCAAATCCAACAGATTATACAGTAAATATATATCAAGCACAAATAAAGTTTACCTCAAATGTAAAGAAGGTACTACAATTTAAAATCTATCTGTGACCTTACCAGATTAATGAAAAAACCCATATGCTCATCTCAATGAATACAAATAAAAGTCAAGAACCATAATTAAAAACAAAATGTTTTAGCTGAGAAAGAATATTAATGTGATGGGATTATACAGAAAGAGTCTATAACAAACAATTACAGGACTATAGAAGCATTCACATTAGGGTCAAGAACATGACAAGCCTGTTGCAACCTCTACAATTAAACATTATCCTCTAAGTTCTAGTCCTTGTATTTAGAGAAAAAAGGTATTCGATGGTTAGCAAAGAAGAGTACAAAATATTTGCAGACAACATCATTTTTAGTTGGATCTCCAAGAGGCTTTTCAAGAAAAAAAAAAAAATAGAGTAAGTGTTGAGCAATGTTGCTAAATCATGATCAATGTGAAAAGTCAAAAGCAATCCTAATATACCTGAGTAATAGGTAATCTGTACACTTATGTAATGGGGGAGGGAATCCCATTTACAATTGCAACAGAAATAACAATACACCTAGGAATAAATCTGGCAAAAACATGCAAGATCTTTATGGTTAAAATACCAAAGGGGGAGGGAGGAGATTATAATAAAAAGTACATAATTCTAAATATACAAAATAGAAAATCAGTTCAATAAGGATTATGATTCTCCACAATTAAATGCAATTTCAATCAAAATCTCAAGATTTTTTCTGGAATTTGACAAACCAATTCTAAAGTTAATTATAAAAAGAAAAGGTTTAAGAAGAGCCAAGACAATTCTAAAGAACCAGGAAAGTGTGATTTATCATCCCATATAGGAAGATTCCTTCTAGTAATTAGTGCAGTGTTGTATTATAAAAAGGAACGCTAAGGCACACATGAATATGGGCCCTTGACATATGATAGAGGAAATATTACAAACCCGGCGAATTTAGGGGCTACTGACTTTCTGTACTGAAAAAACAAAACTAGATCCCTATCATACTTTATGCCAGCAGTTCTCAAAATTTTTCATCTCAGACATTTTTACACTTAAAAGTTATCGAAGATCCCACAGAGTTTTTGTTTCTGTGAGTGATAGCTATTGATATTTGCCATATTTTATGGTGTGAATGTTTGTGTCCCTGCAAAATTCATATGTTGAAATCCTAATCCCCAAAGGTGATGACATTAGTAGGTGAGGACTTTGGGAGGTGATCAGATCATGAGGGTGGAGCCCTCATGAATGGGATTAGTGTTCCTGTGAGAGACCCCATAGCCTCTAGAACTGTGAGCAATAAATTTCTGCTGTTTATAAGTTACCCAATCAGTGATGACATCATCACATGTCACGTAGCCTCTGGAAAATTCCACTGCTCACAAGAGGAGAGCGAAAAAAGCAAATAATGTCTTAGTATTATTACAAAAATAGTTTTGACCTTGCAAACCTGAAAGAGTCTTGGGACTCCCAGTTATTCCCACACTGCAACTTGAGAGCTACTGTTATAAATTAAACTCTGACAAATTAAAAATCTAAACCTGGAACAAAATAACTATAACTATTAAAGAAATTATAGGTGAACACATTTCGATCACAGGGGAAGGAAGAATTATTTAAATGTGACATCAAAAGCACAAACTATGAGGGAAAAGCATAATGAATTTGAACACTGTAAATTTAGTAATTCCATTTAATGAACTATCCCATAAACAATATATAAAAGAAAGCTACACTCCGGGATAAGATAATTGTAACATATATATCAAATGAAAGATTCATATTTGGACAATATAAATTACTTTTATAAATAAGAAAAAGACAACCTAATAGAAAAATAGATTTAAAAAATACACTCAACCTCCCTACTAATTAAATGTAAATTAAAGCATCCATCAGATTGGGAGCAAATTCTGAATCTGGCAATACCAAGTGTTGGCTATTATATGGAAGTAGGAAATCTTACCTATGCTGGCGGAAATGCAAATTGGTACAACCACTTAGGAGAGAAATTTGAAAATAACTTTGTCCAGTTGAAAATACATTCTATGATCCCGAAACTCCACCTCTAGATACATAATTCGGAAGAAATATTGAAAAATGCATAAGAAAATATTCATTCATTCATTCACTGAATAAATATCAATTTCCTGCCTGAACCAAGAATCATAATAGGACTATGGGAATAAAAGGTGAACAAGACAGCTCTCATGAAACTGGGACAGTCTTATGGGTAAATACACATATGCACACACATTCAGGGAGTGATGAGTACCTTGAAGCAAAGTTAAACAGTAAAGAGATGAGGGCTGAAAGTGCTTTTTTAGGTAAGATGGACAGGGAAGGTCTTCCTGAGGTGAATTTGAGGACAGACTTAGAGAAGTGAGGGAGCAAGCATGATAGACATTTCAGTTCTGAGAAAAGTACATTTCAGGCAAGATGGTATGGCAAATGCAAATGCTCTCAGGCAGAAGTGAGCTTGAAATGTTGGAAGAAAGACAGAAAGCCCATGAGGTAAAGTGGAGTTGGGGAGTGGGTAAGGTATGAAGCTACTGCAGCAGTAGGAAAGAGATGTTGGTGGCTTGGACTTGTTTGAAAGTGTTGAAAAGTGGTTGGATTCAGGATACAGAATAGACACTTTGGTGTGAAGTGTGAGAGAAAAGGTACAAGGATGACGGAGGTTTTTGGCCAGCCACCTAAGCCTGGTGCCTAGAGATGCCATTTACTGAAATAGAGATTAAAGGGGTAGGCAAGGATAGCTATTACAATATTGTTTGTACTAATAAAACATTGAAAACATCCCCATGAATGAATGATTGAATAGGGAACAGACAAACTATGGTATATTCATTCAATGAAATACTGTACAGAAATTAAAACAACTAATTGACTCTATATCAATACGTGGATAAGTCTTAAAACATTCTGTAACATCAAGTTGCAGCATATTCAGTATGACATTATTTATAAGCACTTTAAAAACAAATACCAGACTTTTTTGGTGACAAATATATCACTTTTTCTCTATTACATACATATATATGTATATTACATAATATATCACATATAATATATAACGTGTATTTATAGTATGTTATGAGGTATGTCAGCAGAGCCGTTGCCTTTAAAATTGCTTGATTAATGTACCAATCAGGGATTTTCTTTTGATACTCTAATAACTAGTTCTCTTAAAAGTTCATGTCCTTTAATATAGCAAATGGTGTTCTAAGAAGTTTCTCTAAAGATCTTGTAATCGTTGTGTGAGTTGTGTGGGAAAAGACAAAAAGCCGTGTGAGGTTAAAACACATGGACAAAATATCTAGGTACTAGTCATATGTGAATGAAGCTGCTCATCTGTCAGTCTCCCTCTGGTCACAGGGTCTGAGCTCACAGAAGAAGACTCTTTGATGTCTTACTTGTGCTAAGCAAGATCAGGAAACCATTGAGGAGGAACTAGGTCAGCTGCTTTCCACTGCTTATCACAGTCATCAGAGCAAATTTCTTAGGCTTAGAAGTTACATGCCTTTTAAATGGATTCTCTTCTTTTTTTGTTCTCTGTTCTTCTATAAAAATCAGAAGGGCATTTGCTAATTCCACTTTCAAGTAACATCATAGTGTATGTGTGTGGGGGGCTGATATTTCTCAACTTATTATTTTTTGGTTTGCATATCTATCATTTATTGGACAAATGCTTCGCATGTATAAGATTTTAAAATCCAGGTTGAGTACAAGATTTTAGAATCAAAATTAAGAACTTTGGTAAGAAACTAAACATGAAAAAGAATAGAAAATGTTAGAATATACTCCTCAATCCTCCTGCTGCTTGATCTTGGTCAGGGTGAAATCACTATTCAGTGGTGAAGACCACATCCTGTTACCATGGAAATGACTGTACTGTCACAAATTTAGTACTGTGACTTCATGGTGAAGAACAGATGGTCTGGAATAGAATAAAGACCTAGGGTTAGCAAAATTGTTTGGGGAACGAGCCATCTTAGATCCTTTTTGGGAGTCAGTAGGAACATAAATAATAAGCAAAAACTTCACTGTAGCTTCACAAAAGCCACTGAGCAAGAAGGAGCTTAGCCAAGGTAAAACTGCAAAGGTCTTTTCTAATGAGAGAAAAACAAACATTTTGCTGTAGGATGAAGCACAGGTAAGAATATGATACAGCTTGCAATAAGTCTCTATCACCTTTTCACCACGAGCCTCGCACTTGACTGCTTTTGAAGTTAGTGATATCTAGAACCCTTCAGGCCAGCGGTTAGGCCCACATGTGCCACATTTTTTACACTGTCCCATTTTTAGGTATGCCCAGCTTCAGTGTTAGCTTGATTTCAGCATCCTGGGTCGTTTATTTCCAAACAGCATCCAGAACACAGGCTTGGAGAGTTGGGCTGCTAGGAGTAGGGCCTGCTGTAGGGGTGTGTATATAGCTAACTCATCTCGCCCCTGAGCGGTTGCAGTCCAGACACAGTTTTCCAGCCATGTTGGCACTCTGGAAATCAGTCTCTACTGATAGGACAATAAAACCAAGGCATCTCCAGCAACTCAAAAATTGACCAAAAGCGCTAACTTTTAGAACTGTCAGCCTGGTATCTTTCTATCCTGATATCGGTCCCTTAAATGCCAATGAAATCTCCCAAGCTTACAAATGCCACTAAAATCATTCATCCTTAGAAACACAGTAGAGGCAACAGGAGATTTCCTAGTACATTGCCCTCTGGGTTTGATTATCAAGTAAATTAAGCAACAGAAGCTAATATTAGCTAGCAACTATAGCGTGGCAGCCTAAAAAAATTTTTTTTTGTTTTGAAATAACTAGATTTACAAAAGAGTTGCAAAGACAGTACAGAGAACTCATGGATATCCTTCACCCAGCTTCCCCTAATATTAACATGTTATATAACCATAGCATAATGATTGACACTGTGAAATTAACATTGATACAATACTATTAACTAAACTACAGACTTCATTATGATATCACCAGTTTGTCCATTAATGTCTTTTTTTGGTTCCAAGATCCAGTCCATGTCACATTTAGTCATCACGTCTAAGTGCCCTTCAGCCTGTGATAGTTTCTCAGTCTTTCCTTGTTTCTTAGGGCCTTGACAGTTTTGAGGAGTACTAGTCAGGTCTATTGTAGAATAACCCCAAATTGATTTTTTTCTGATGTTTTCTCATGATTAGACTGAGTTCATGGATTTTTGGAAATGATCACATTGGTGATATACGCTTCTCATCGCATCATGTCAGCAGTGCATGACATCAACATGACTTATTACTGATGACATTAACTGATAACATTTGAGCACTTGGTTAAGCTGGTGTCTTCCAGGTTTCTGTAGTGTAAAGGTCCTATTTTTCCCTTTCTACTTCTATTTGTTAGAAGAAGTCAGTGAGTCCAATCCATACTCAAGGAGAAGGGAATTAGACTTCACCTTCTGGGAGGATGATTATTCAAGACTTTGTGGACATACGTTTAAACCACCACAATATTTAATAAATATTATTTTGGTAAGATACTTTGAGGCTATGCAAATATTTTGTTTCTCTTTAGGGAAACAAAATAATTTTAGGGGATCTGGCTTGCATTTATCACCATGATGCTCGAATGGGGATTTTCAGTTTCCCTGATTCCTTCTACACTTGTTTGGAATTCTTTGTAAAGTAGATCAAGTCTCCTCCCTTCTAGTTTACTTATCTATGTCAGTATAAGCTCATGGATAACTATTTTCTTCTTTGAATTATAATTCAATACCATAATTATTTTGTTGTTCAAATTGTTCCAGCTTTGGCCATGGAAGTAGTTTTAGGTTGGATTCTGTGTCCTTTTGATATGCCCTATTCAGGAGTTAACATCGCAGGCCAGCAGCTGCTATCTTTAGAAGGGTCTGCTTGCAAAGTTGCCCTTGGCTGGCATCTGGGAACCTGGCTTACGAAGAGTTCCCCGCACTAATATGGAAAGGTCCCCATACCAGGGAGGTTGTTTTGCCAACTTACGGCACCAAACACCTGCTTCCTTCTGAGTTTCTGGGATTTTGGCAGTTGTAGGGCAAGGAATGCCTACATGACTAGCCCTCCGCCACCAAACCCTAAACTCTGAGTCTCCAATGGGCTTCTCTAGGAGAAACGTTACACATGTGCATTGCATTTTCCCTGTTAGAAAAGGTCACACACGTGATATGTCCCCTCCGGGGCTGGAAGGGGAAGTATAGAAAGCCTGTAAGTAGATTTCTCCAGACTCTGCCCAATGTCCTTTTCCCTTAATGATCTGCTGTGTAGCCTTATTGTGTCACTGAAAAAAAAAATTAGACATTAATGCAACTATATCCTGAGCCCTGTGTGTCCTAGCATAGCACAGAATGTGCGATCTTGTAATGATCTTGGATATGCCCCAAACACGCCCCATCTCTTTATCTCTTTCTTATTTATTTATTTGTTCATTCATTCATTCATTCATTTATTCATTTATTTTAGCATTCCCTTACTTTATGGCACTATAAGAAGCTCCAGACTTGTATTTTCCTTGTCTCAATTATAGAATCAGCCATTTCTTCGAGGAGCCTTGGTTTCTTTTATTGGAGGATGATATTTAGAGAGCAAGATCTGGGTGCTCATTGCTAATGGAGTGTCATTGCTTCTAGGCCCTTTTAGCAGATAGACAAGGGAACGTGTGTGTGTTTACTAACCCACGTACACACAAATCTATATTTATTTCTGTTCTTTGCACCTGTGTATACAAATACGCATAGTAAATTCATAAGATTATAGTAAACTTTAATCTAGAACCACAAGGTACATTCTAGCCATCTTTGCTTATTTGTAACTTCTTTCTTTGACAGTTAGAAATCTGGCTTCCATTAGCTACAATTTATTTACTGATTTGTTCCACCCTAGTATCCATGCAAAGTCGTTTCAGAATTGCTAATTTATACTCCTGTGAGAGACAAATTTACCAACTAAGCTAAAGCATTTATGTACCGTTGCTTTTGCTTTAGCCTTAGGGTAGCCAGTCAGAACACATTTACAAAGTCACTTAGGTCAGCTCCCTCTTTCCCACCAATTTCAGTTAGGTTATATCATCTATTTTTTATTAGTCTGTATTCCATCCTGGAATCCCCCCCACATTCTGGTTGATTTTTAAAATTTGCATATAACAAATTTTACTCTAATAATAATTTTACAATAAGCTTTACAGTAAATTGTTAGAATAGGTGTACCATTCTATGGGTGTTGACAAATGCCTACAGTCATGTGCCCACCACCACAGTACCATACGGAACATTTCTGTTACCTAAAATTTGCCTCATGCCTCTCGTAGTCAACCTCTTCCCAACTCCTGGCAATCACTGATCTTTGTTTTCTGTCTCTATAGATCTGCCTTTTATAGAATACCATATAAATAGAAACATACAGTATGTTTTTAGGTCTGGATTCTTTTACTTAATGAATACATTTAAAGTTCACCTATTTTGTGTGTGTGTGTAAACCAATAGTTCATTTTTTTAAAAAAATGCTGAGTAGTATTTTATTGTATGGCTATATTACAATTTATTAATCTATTCACCGATTGAGGACATTTCAGTTGCTTCCAGTTTGGGGCGATTATGAATAAAGCTATAAATATTTATTTACGGGTGTCTATATATATGTTTTCAATTCACTTTCATAATTACTTAAGATTGGGATTGCTGGGCCATATCTTTAACTTTGTTAAGAAACAGCCAAACTAGCTGCGTCATTTTGTATTTCCACAAGCAACAACAGAGAGTGCATGTTGCACCACATTTTAACATCATTTGGATTTATCAATTTAAAAAAATACTTTTAGCTTTTCTAATAAGTATGTAGAGGTATCTTATTGTGGTTTTCATTTGTAGTTTCCTGATGATTGCTGACTTAGAACATCTTTTCATATGCTTGTCGTTTGTATATTTTCTTGGGCAAAATGTCTTTTTTTAATTGGGTTGTTTGTTTTCTTGTTGAGTTGTAAGAGTTCTTTATATTTGGCTACAAGTCCTTAGGACATGTGATTTGCAAATATTTCCCTCAACTCCATAATTTGTCTTATCATTCTCTTAACCATTTTTTTGTGTGTGTGGCAAAACCAAAGTTTTTAATTTTGATAAGTCCATTGATTATTTATTTTTCCTTTTATGGATTATGCTTTTGGTGTCAGAACTAAAAACTTATCACCAAACCCAAGATGATGGAAATTTCTGTTTTATTCTAGCAGCTTGATATTTCTACATTTTACATTGAGGCGTATGATCCACTTTGAGTTAATTTTTGCATAAGGTGTGAAATGTGTCAAGGTTCTTTGTTTTCTTTTTCTTCTTCTTTTTACATATATATGTTGAATTGTTTTAGCACCATTTGTTGAAAAGATTATACCTTATCCATTACATTGACATTGTACCATGTCAAAAATCCGTTGACAATATTTCGGTGAATCTATTTCTGAGCTTTTCTGTTCCATTGATCTGTGTTGTCTATCCTTCTGTCACTTCCACCATGTCTTGATTTCTGTAGCTTCATAATAAATCTTAAAATTGATTAGCATGACTCCTCTGACTTTATATAAGTATATACAACTTTATATCTACTTTATGTAGATAAAGTACATGTAGTATTTTTCTATACAAATATATGTATTTTATATAAATAAATAAATAATTCTGAGTCTAATTTTAACATCTATATCATATTTGAGTCTATTGATCGCTTTGTCTGTTCAGGCTGTCAGCCTAGATATTTTAAATGCACTATTTCAAAGTTTTCAAATGCATCTAAGAGTTCAAAGAAGTTTTTTTTTTTCTTTAATGCTGTGTACACATTTAATGACTGTCTAATATAAGGTTATTCTGGCTCTTGTCAGACAGTGTTAGTCTCATGTTTGTTTCTAGCTCAGTGCATACCAATGAATACCTTAAGTAGCAGCATATGTTTAATGAGTGGAAAAGCATGTCAGACTCCTGTTAATTTGCATGTCTTGGAGTCAAGTGATAATTGTCCTGCATATATTTCTGTACTCATATTGATCAGTTTACCAATTATGTAGACAAAACTGAGCTTTTGCCATGATAATATTAATTGGAAAGATATTTTCATAGGAAAAACTTTGGCTTAAGCTATTTAATAACTTGAAATGTTGATTAATATGTCAAAAATGACATAGTGCCAGCTAATGAGTAGCAGCTGACCTAATATATAAATTTTTATTTGCATCAAATGAAGACTAAATAATGATATATTAGCTATACAAAAGAAGTGCTTCTAGCAGTTTAAATAAAAGAGTGAGAGAATTAAAATAATCTGCACCATAACACTCTCATGTTGTAAGTGAATATATTGTTTCGATATTGTCTTTGTCAGCCCAGTTTTAACAGATTATTAACAAAGTGTGGTATTATAAACTTTAAAAAAGTATTTTGTACTAACTAGTATTTTTCCCAGAATTACATTTTAGGGTACACTGTTGAATAATGGACAATCCAATATTGGATTTGGAGTCAAAAACAAATTGATTATTTAAAATAAAAAGCAATAACAACAGCTCAAATTTTAGGCAGTCTCAAAATCAAATTAAATTAACAAGTGACAGAAGCAAAAGGAACTCTA
>NW_006432945.1:8148875-8154900 GCF_000325575.1 Pteropus alecto
ATGCAGCTCTCCCATGTACCATAAGGAGGCAAGCCGATGATCTATAACGGCACTAGGGCACCTGGCACAGGAAGTAAGTGGGACCTGAAATCCATCTTTTCTAATTTACACAGAGCTATCAAATGGGGTATTGGTAGCCCTTGTTTAAGAATCCTTTCCTTTGCCAGGTCTGTTGTATTAGCCAAGTTACATATAGCTGCAAGTCACAGAACATGTGAAAAGAATGGCTTACACAGTTAACACATTTATCTGGAGATAGATGGTTCTAGGGTTGAGAAGTGGCTTGATGATACCATTAAAGACCTTTTTTTTTCCTTCTTTTAATTCTTCCACTCTGACATCCTTGAGTATTGACTTTTCATCCTCAGATGGTCATGTCATGGTAACAAAATTGCTGCTGCAGGTCCAAGATCACATCTTCATACAATTGTCTTAAACGTCCACCTCTGTTTTTATTACAATAAAAATCATTCTCAGAAGTAAATCCCTCCTCCCACCCCATCCAACTTACCCTCACGTATCATTGGCCAGAACTGGATCACATAGCTACACTGGCTTCAAAGAGAACATGTCACAATCAGTCACTAAAGAAGTTACTTATCCATCACATTGTGAAATTGCCTCCTTTTATGTAGCACATTTAATGTTAATACATATTATGGCTCCTGCATTTTTCCAGAGAGGCTGGGGGAGCAAAAGACCCATAATGTCTAATAATACAAAGTTCGATTACTTCAAAGTACCTTTTCAGTGCCACTGATATGAGGGAATGAACCCTCTATTATACATTAATGCCACCAGACCTGGCAAAAGTGGGGGAAGCTCTACAGTCTCTCTAAGAAAGTGTTTCCTCTTCCTCACAATTCCCGAGTCAGGTCCCAGTCACCCAAGGGACAGAGGCCTGTCCTCCTTTAACCAGACACTGAAGTGTCCTCCAGGCAGAGGGAATAAAGAGCAGAGCCAACTCCTTTTAGTTCCCCCAGATGACTTTTAATCCATCCTTCCCTCTCCCAGGCCACTGCTGAGCAGCTATTTGTATATCCCATGGCCCTGGTGGAGATGGCCCTTCCTGTCCTCCAAGCAAAAGCCCTTGCCTATCTGCACCTTACAGTAGGATTGCCTGAGATGATAGGAAGTGTGAGAGCCCAGAGGGGGCTGTGCGGAAGGTGGACACAAACACCAGGGACCTCTGCAGGGGAGGTGTCCCATTCACCATAAGTCACAACCAGAACCCTCAAAGAGTGTCCTGTCTTCAACATAACCTTAGAACCAAAACTTAGTCTCTCACACCATAGTCTTTCTCTATGATAAATAATGAGAACTCGACCAGACTTTACTACAATACGAAAGCATCAAGCCAAGATTATTTACAAAATGCCAAATTTTATGTACCCAGTATAGAGACTGAATCCACTTTGCTCCTCAGCTGCACTGCCAGGCCACCCAGATTCTACCTCTCAGGGTCGAGTGGCTTAGAAAGAACAAAAAAAGACACCTCCTCCTCTGGGGAAAGCAAGGATCTTCATGACTGAGCCGTATGGGCTTTGTGTTCAGATTTAAAATAGCATGCCTATCGTCCTTGACAATATGAATTCCTCAGTTATCCCTCATTCTTAAGCCAAAGCCATTTCTGTAGCCAGCAGCATGGAATAGGACACTGGAATTTGGAATCAGGGTTCTGAGCCAGCCAGTTACTAGCTGCAGCCTTGAGGAAGTCACTTAAACTCCCTGAGCCTTGCTTTCTTACCTCATATGAAAAATCCATAGCAGGGCTTGCAAATACTTAGCTCACAGAATCATTATTGGAAAGATCAAATAGAGCACTGTGGGCTCTTCATGGCTCTACTCATGTAAATAATTGTCGGATCAAGTTCTTAATAATAATAACAACTTACTATTAATTCCAATTCTGCTCTGCTATTCCTTTGTAGAACCCTAGGGTTCTCTGCTCATCTTTCTCTCTCTCTTTTCCTAGTCATCATCTATCATTCTGCTTGATTCATCCTTCCCACCATCTCCCTTCCCCTACTCCTGAAACACGCGCAACCTATAATTCTTTCTATAATTATTCTAATTCCTGTCAATCAGTTTCTTATTCATTGCATATTTACATTTTCAAAATAAGTGCATTTACATATAATTTGCTCTTGCCTAACAAAAAGTAGGTACAGTTAGATACAGCATTTAAGGGGGTGTGTCAGTTAGGTTTCAGTTCAGGAAACAGAAACAACTCTAGGTATTTCAAGCAGAAAGAGATTAAAAACAAGGAAGTAAATGCTCACAAAATTCATTGGAAGAGCTGAAGCAACTGAAGTCAGGGGCCACCAGTAGGCTCTAGTTTTCCAGGGCACACCAGGGCAGCCATAGTCCAGAGGTCAGCTGCCAAACGGTCTCTCAACAGCCATGACTTTGGTGTCTAGAATTTGGGGACTACTGGAAGGTGAGTTTTGACTTCAGACACATATCAGGAGTGTTGCTTAGCAGCAAGAACAAAGGCAAGATGGCTTTAAACTCATTTCGGCCTTCCAAATCTCACACAAGGGCATCCCCCTGGTAAAATTTAATTAGTATCTGGCAATCTAGCTGCAAGGGAATCTGATAAATGTGATTTCTACCTTTCTAGGCCCTAGTGTTCAGGAATATGCATAGAAGGATTTTGGAATAGATGCTTACTTCCAGCTGGAGATAACCTGCTCAGGGGAGTGACTTTACTCCTTACAGAAAGAACGCAGCCCTGGTCTAAAAAAGAGGCCGAGAGGAGAGGGAAAGAAGAGTAGCACGCCTTACATATGCAAACTAATGCAGAGCCAGACCTCCGTCTGGCCCATGAACTCCAGGAGGCAATGTTCCTCTGCCCTAACCATCCTAGGGCCAGGTACCAGGCAACTGGGAACCACTCCTATAGCCCAAAGCCCTCCAAAATTATTCATATTAGCCAGTCATAAACTGTTTACCCTGCCGTGTCTTGCCTTTCCTGTGGAAACTCAGATAAACCCATGGCCTAAGCCCTCCCTCCACTCCTGTCTTCTGCCTCCTGACCACCGTAGAGCTCTTTCACGTGGCCCTGCATGAAGTGGCATGCCTCCCGGCTCCTGTTAGCCTCACATGGCCTATAAGGATAATGAACTTTGCTTTCCTGAGCCTCTGCTGGGCCTCCTCTTGTAGCCCCACTTGGCTGACCATGTCATAAAAGAACCCCAAACTATTTCCCAAACACATGAATCAATAGTTCTCTATTTGGCTTAAGCTAGTTTAAATGCCTGCTATGGATTTCTGAAATAGTCCTGAGTAATATAAGCAACTTAAAAAGTTTAAAACTATATAGCTAGCAACCTTGAGCAACCTCAATTCCAGCAACAGAATGAATATGGGTTTTGAAGAGTAAAGCTTGTGGGTCCAAATGGTGCAAATTTTTCTTATGCTTTTGTTTCCTCTGAAATTAGTTATTACTGACAAGTATTTAGAGTAGCTCAGCTGCACAACTGTTATTTTCTACATCTCATAAATTTTGGGAGTCATAAGATTAAAACAATTCTAGGTTAGATCTGACTTAATGAAATTGTGAGATATTGACGTAATGAAAAAAAATTTGTATTTTAAGTTCCCTATTTTTTAACACTCCCTTGAGCCAAATATGTTTTCCATTTGGGTGACTTAAAAGAGAGAGGCAGAGATATTTTCAGATGTCAATTCAGGGAATAATTTTACTTCTTATCAATTATACTTCGAAGTCTGTTAGAACTGATTTTCCTATCTCTTTCTGCTCTTGGGAGAACTTTATAAGTAGTGAGCTCTTCAGTCTCAAGAAAATAATGATTTGCACACACACCTCCCCCCTGTATCTGAAAGAAACTGTAATGAATAAACTAGCACATATCTGAGTGAGCTGCAGAAATTAATTTTCGATGGTATACAGTGCTTCTTGGTTATAAAGACCTGCGTCCTTTTTTCCTTTCACCGTGGTGCCAGCAGTATTGCCATGTTTATAATTGATAACCAGGTTTTACATTTTGGAAACACCTTTCATTTGTGAAATATGATTTGTATAATTAGAGAAATTATAAATCTACGCAAGATTTGGGGTATTTAGGGCTGAGGGAAGGAGGATCTTGATCTAGGGACAGTCTTCACAGATGTAAAAATATTTGCTTGGGGGGAAGATGGAAGAGTAATGCCAATCATTTTAGCTGTATCCCTGAAGATGTTTATCCTGAAGAGAAGTGGAGAAAGCGAAGGAGAGAGAACTATGCAAATGTGGGAAACTGTAGTGAGTCCCAAAGAGTCCTGATTTTCTCAGAATAACATTTTTTACCAGGATAACATAAAATATACAATATCTGACTTAATTCCAGGAACAAAGGAAGCCACATCTATGTGTGTACCTTTTTGCTCTTTCTGTAAAATATGATCCCTAATATTTTTTGGAACCCAGTTAAGTAAACATGCAATGGTTTTACCCTAATTTGTGATGCAAATAGATAATTAATCAGGACTAGGTAAATAGGGAGATAAGTGAGCATACATACCCACACTGCTAGACTTTACATATGCACATTTCAAATCAGACCCAACAGACACTTAAGCCTGCCCATCAGAACAGATATTTACAATAGGGGAAGTTCTGGGTCAGACTCTGATTCGAGCCATTTGGAAACTGAATTGGCTGTAGCAGATTGCAAGTGGGAGAATGGCTCTGGGTCTTTTTCAGCCTAAAGCAATTACCCAGCTGTTGGAAAGTTGAAATATTGGACCAAATTATATTACCTAAGTTAAAATAAGCACCCCTGAGAATAGCTCACTATATATATTAAGGTACATGTATTATGTAAGAGTTGATATTCCTATTTCTATACCTTATGAGTCAGCCTTGGAATCTTAAATGAAAATAAATTTGCTGTTAGTATGTTTTTGACTATTTGTTTTCATTGGTTGATATAAACACTATTAGCATATTCCCAAAGCCATTACCCTCTAAGATTGGAACTTCCAGAAACATTCTCAACAAAGCTATCAGTAGAGAAATATAAATACTTAAAAAAAATATGTGTCTTGTATGTAACAACTGTGGAGTTTGACCTAAAGCTGATAATGTGCTTTAAAAAAGTCATTTACTCACAAATGGTCTTATTTAATCCATATAGTACCTCTGTACAGCACACAGAGCGCATAATATAGAATTTCCAGTTGACAAAATAAATTCTTAGCAGTAAATGACTTCCCCAAAGCCATACAATTAGCAAGTGACACATTCCTTCACTTCCTTCAGGCCCATGCTCAGATACATTCCTATCAGAGGGGCCATCCCTGATCACTTCAAATAAAGGAGGGTTTCCCTTTCATTATGGTATCTATTACCATTAGGTTTATGGTCTGTTTTTCCCCCCTCTGATTTCAACCAGGAGCTTTGTTTTGTGCACAGCCTCTAACTCAAGGGCCTGGCACATAGCAGACCTCAATAAATATTTATTGGTTAACTATAATTATGTCAATTGTCCAGCCAGTATCAGAGTTTCATACCAAAGTCAGCCTCCCTTCAGCATTTTACCCTTTCCACCCCACTAATTTGCATCCCATGTCAGAGAAGATACAAACCCCATTATCAATATACATCAATTCTTAGGACTCTCGTATTTAAATTAGAAATCGTATGCATATTAGGGTTGATTTGCTACTCAGCCTAATTTAACAAATAGTTACTGCACACCTATGGATAAGAAGCAATGATGAACCTACTAATATAGGGTAGCAATTTACCCCCAAATTTTGAAGCTCAGGAAAGGTAAATATCTGTACTTGCAGATCTTTACGTTCAGATTATTATGTACACCTAAGACTAATACAATGTTATATGTCAATTAAAACTCAATTTTTAAAAAAGGCCATTAAAAAGAGAAGAATTATTAGGTCTCTCTCATGTATCAGAATAGAACTCTTAGTCACCCCTCAAACTTTGTTTTCCCATCTTAGTCTCAGTCCACTCATTTGCTTAAACCAAATTTCTAAACATTTTCCTAGATTTCTCTTT
>NW_006432945.1:8154938-8212427 GCF_000325575.1 Pteropus alecto
CAATCTCTGCAAAGACTACCAATTTCATTTACAAAACTTATCCTGAGACCATTTGCTTCTTATCAACTTCACCTCTATGAATCCTAGTCTGAGGACCACTCCACTTGCTGAGGCTACAGCAGAATTTCCTAAATGCTTTCCCTGTTTGCCTTCCTGCTTTCCACCTAGCAGCCAGAATGGTCTTATAAAAGCGTAAACTCCTCTAAATTATTTTACTTAGAAAACATCCAAACCCTACCTTAGCCTATGAGCCCTACCGATTAGGTCCTGATCACAAGTCCGATATTCTCTCTTACGGTTCTCCCTTTCATTCATGTAGTCTAGTCACGCTGGCCTCCTTTCATTTCTATGAGCACGATAAACCCTTCCCTGTCCCAAAATATTTGTGCTAGTATCTCCTTTTCATTTAAGTCTCAGTTTAAATTTTATCTTCCCAGAGAGACCTCCTCTAACTACTCGATTTAAAGTGGTTCCCTTTCCTCCATTCATCCTTCATGATGTCAGCGTGGCATTCGCTTATTGTGCTTTGCACAACTGCTATCTAATTTTTTCTTCTCCTTTGTTTCTTGTCTATCTCCAGTAGAATGAATGTAAACTCAATAAAGACTTTGCTTTATCAGCCAATTTATAACAGAGTCTAACACGCAGTGAGCACTCAAGAAACACCTGAATGGCCAAATCCTTGCCTCACCTTTGAAAGCTTATGTAAGATCACAATCATTTTCTAATATGGTTTTAGTAAGTGCCCCATCCATGTTCTCTCAATTCTTGCTTCAACCCACACACAAAAAAGACCAATATACCAGGGAGAAGGATTGAGGGTACCCCTATTTCTTGGCAACCACTAGGCCAAGATCTGGACTCAGTTCAAGAGTTCAACCTCATTAGATAAGGGGAGGAAAAGAAAGGCAGAAATGAATATTCCTGAAACGAACAATTGTCATTTCTCACTTAAAATTTTGAGGAAGGAAACATTTTTAAAAATCAAACACTTTTGGAGCTGGAAATCTTAGAAGGAGCACCATTCTGTAAGTATTCTCGATTCTGTACTTGAGTTCCACGTTCTGTCTCGTAGACAAACACTAAGAAAGAGAGCGAGATGGAGTGAGGTGGGGTAGGGGCGAGAGAAAGGAAGGGTGGGGGACCGGGATCGGAGACGCAAAAGAAGCTAGAAAGAAATGAGAAGAACGGAGCAGAGCAATACAATCGCAGCCTCGGATCCCGCCGGAGCTGCAAGCGTTAAGGGGAGGCGGGGAATGACGCGGTTTGCGTCTGGAGCGGCTCCTTGGAGTCCACAGCATCCAACGCCGGAGCCTCGCCTTCCTTTCTCCTTCTGCAGACACATCGAGACACAAAAAGGAGGCGACCCCTGGATCAGCGCGAGGGACCCATCCGCACCATGACCGAGACCACCAAGACCCATGTTATCTTGCTTGCCTGCGGCAGCTTCAATCCCATCACCAAAGGGCACATTCAGATGTTCGGTGAGTCCTCCCGCGCACCGCCGTAGGCTGCTTCCGCCTCTCTCCGTTCCCCCGCACCTGTGTTTTCCAGGGCGACTGAATGGGAAGACGTGTGGCCCCTCGGAGGGGTGTTCTGGCTGAGCCCGCTGGTGGGAGGTCATCCCCTCTCTTCCGGGCTCCTGGGAGGGGACGCAGACTGCGCTTTCGAAGCGTCACTCGCTCAGGCCAGACCCGGCTCTCGGGGGACCAAGAGGTGGGGGGAAGGGGGGGAGGGGCTGGAGGTGAGTGTTGGTTTGAACCGGGTAGAAGGTCGAGGTTCGAGAACTGGGGTGCGGCTGTGCGGTGGTTTGGCTACTTGGCTGATGAGGATCGGGATGGGGGCAGAGGTTGGGGCGCGGAGAAGGGAGGAGGAAGGGGTTGGAGATAACGTGCTGTTTGTTTAGGATGGGCGAAAAGCTCGAAAGAGTTAAATGATGTATATGCATCGGAGACACACACACGCGCGCACACACACACACACACACACACACACACACCAGTAACAGGGATGGGGCTTAAAGACGAAAGAGTTAATGATGTATATGCATCGGAGACACACACACACGCACACACACACACACACACACACACGCACACACACACCAGTAACAGGGATGGGGCTTAAAGGGTTTCGCTGATGGTTGGGACGGGCCAGGGACGCAATGTTTGAGGGTGGTGGACGGTGTTTTGCCCGCAGGAGGTGGATGTCTGAATGAATGGGGCGGGGAGGCTGGCCAACTGGGGCTCGGCTGCCAGGACCTGCTGCCCAGGAAGGGGAGGGGGCGGGGTGGCCTCTGCGGGCGGCCCTTCTCGCGCCGGTGTTGATGGATCGCGACCCAAGTTGACTGAGGCTCTGCCCAGGGTGGCGATGGCACCCGGGAGGGTTGCGGCGTGCCGAGTGTGTGTATGAATGTGCGTGTGCTTGTGGGGTGTGTGTGTCCGCGCGCGCGCAGGTTGGCGGGGGCGGGGTGGGGGGAAGAGCATCATCGCGCCGTTTGTTTCTTGGAGGTTCTGGGGCTTGGAGAGAGAGGAAGCGAGCGGGGGCTCCTGGATGCTAGTTTGGGATTAACAGGGGCAAAAGGAAGGTGATCGATGCCAGTTGGAGACCTCGGGCCACGGGTGGGTAAACAACGCGGCTTCGCTGCCTCTCGGGTAGGACCCAAAGGCGCGGCGGCGTGCGTATTTAGACCCTGTGGGAGAACGCGGAGGTCACTTTAGAAGCAGGATCGAGGAGACGTTAGAAGTTGGGGGTGCTTTTTCTCCGGCACCGAAGGAAAAAGAGGAGAAGAGGAGAACGAGTGGGCTGGGGATGGACGAGTGAAGATGGGAGGCCCTGACCGGGCCGGCCAGCACGGCGCTATCCAGAGGCGGCGGTGCTGAAACGCAGGGTGTGCCGGAGCCGGCTGCGGGCACACGTGTTTACCCGGAGCCTGAGCATTGCTGAGCTCTCCTACGGCTCTTTAATGAAAGCCACATCGTATCAGCAAAGACTGGGAGAGGCATCTCACACACTAAAAATATCCCTCTTTTAAACCTAAAAAGGTGCGTTAAACTGGGCCCACGTATTAAAAATCTCATGAAGAGAATATAGAATTACTTTGAGCAGAGGGCAGATCAGGTAGGCACATTTATAGGATCTAAGGAGGGAGACTGGGAGGTAGCTATCCCTTCGTCACCATCCCTTCAGCTTTTAAAGGTGTTTTGTTAGGAGCTAATGCCAATTTACCTATTAAATTAAAGACTTTTTGTTAAGCATCAAGGGTAGACCAGAGCCTCTCATCAGTCTTCTAAGGAAATATCGGTGCCTTGGGAACACTCTACTTTCACTTTATTTCGATGCTGGTGTCTCCAGCTGTGTCCTTCTGTTCTTCTCTGTCCATATTCCTCTAGCCATTTTATGTTAATATACTGAATTCCTCTCAGTTGCCCAGGCAAGAATGGACTTTATCTGGAACTCTTTGGCTCTAGGAATCTTTAGTGAGCCAGCAAGCACTTCTCCTTTCTTCCTGGGCTAAGGATGCAAATTAATTCTGTTTGTTTTGGATTGAAAGATTTAGATTGGATAGATTTAGACTGAGAACCAAGGATTCTATCTTGCAGCTAGAGTTTGGTAACAATCATAAAGGCTTTTGTTTAGTCAATGCCGACCTGCCAATTCTCTATGAGTCTCAAGGATAAAATATGTGGAAATAGGCATGGATTCCAGTAGAGAGGTTTAGGCATAGAATAGGTGAAAGGAGAGTTTTGACAGTAGGGACTATATCCTTGTTATTGGAACTGAGGAGGAAGAGAGAATATCTGTCAATAAAGCCTTTGAGTGTCCAGTTATGCGTAATCCAGAGAATAACATGAGAGGATATAGTATGCTCACTGTGGCTTTAAGGATCTTATAACCCAATGAAGGATTTGGCACATATACAGGTGAAAAGGGAAAAAGAACACAAAATACATAGTAAAATATTTTTTTGTAGAATCTCTTATGGCAATCTCTGAGCTCATGATAAACATTGTAATTTATTTTTGTAGTTACTGGTTTACAAAGCCATTTCATATAAGCTACATCACATTCCTGATTACAAGCTGACAAGAAAAACATCATTATCTCCAATTTTATAAATAAGAAACTAATGTTCAGAGGCTGAGGGACTTTCTTAGGTGGCTTCAGTGACATGGAGAGTGGGTAGCAGACCTGAGACTTGAAGCCCACATTCCCGATTCCACTTGCAGAGGCCTTTGTACTGTACCAATGGCAGGAACAAGTGTCCGCTAATCTTCTGATTGAATAATTCCATGAACTCTATTTCCTTCAAACATATACTAACAGATTAGAAGTAAATTGATAATCAACTAAATGAGATTCCTAAATAAGCATTTCCTTAAGAGCTCTTTCTCATCTCTAATGAAATCGATTATCTATGAACTGTTTTCTTCTTTTATTAAAAATTTTCCTCCCCAACAATACAGAAGTAATTAATGCAATAAAATTACCAACTTTTTAAAAGATGCCTGAAATTTAAAATAAAAAAATTTAAAACACTGAAACAGAACTTGAAGTTAGACACTTTTAATAGAGTTTCTGTATTTTGAAATTCAGTTGCTTACCAAAGAAAAAAAGAGAAAGACTATTAACAAAAAGAGAAGTGGTATTCAGAACTAAAAACTCACTATCTCTGTACAGTAGTACTTGTACAGTTCTCAATATTTGTAAAATATTTAAAATGAGTTTTTTCCCTTTATTCTGAAAGGGGAGTTGATATTACTCCTACTCGTGGCTATAAAAACATAGAAAAAAAATTGTGTAGCGATATTTGACACCTATATACTTAATTGTAACTAAAATGTTATCAGGGATGAATAAAAGGTTTTGGCAAAGTAAACCTATAAACTAATGATGTTTTATTTTGTGGGTCTGCCTCATTACACATGAAGGTAATGTGACACTAGTTTTTTTTTTAAAACATATAAATTCTTAGTTATTAAGCGTGTAGAGATCATATTTCAGTGTAACTTTCTTTGTATTTATATTGCTATATTTGTCAATAAATCTGCCACTGGAAAATCAGATAGCAAATTAAACAGAAAGTAAGAAAGGACTGATCAGATTAGTTTTGCCATGAAAAAAAATAAAGGAATTGAGAGACTTGATCACAGCAGAAATGTATCCTGTTTTTTCATAATTGCAAAATAACTGAATTTTCCAGTTCCTCTATTTCAAAATATTTTGCTTTGAACAATTGGGTCTTTAGAAAAGAGACATGATCCAATTCCATTTCTCCTGAAGGGTAATGAAGGGGGCTCTCTCTACTTGTTGCGAACGTGGAAATGTAGCCCCTATTGCTGCAGCGAGAAATCATAAGAAAACCGAATTCGAGTTGCTACTGATATAGAGAGAACTGTCAGAAATCGAGAAACTATTTAATACGCTTGAAATGCCTATTTAAAAATAGGCATTTTTAAATAGAAATGCCTATCTTTGCTCCATTTTTAAAAAGAAATGCCTATCTTTGCTCCATGATAGTTGCTAAATAAATAAAAAATAAGTTAATGTATAAAAGCTTGTCCCAGGTAGAGGAATCAACCACGCACAAGGCTGGGGGTGGTGAGGCAGAGAGCCAAGACATATTAGAGCTAAAGAAAGTTCAAGATGGTTCAGGGAGCAGGGGGATGGGAGACAAAACTTGAGAGGCAGGTGGAAATCTGATGAATTATGAAGGCTCGTAAGTCATGTTAAGGAATTTAGATTTTATCAAAAGTAGATGGATAATCTCTCTTCCGTTAGGCCGTAGTTGGGAAAGTAGTCTATGCATGACTGTGAAAGAGAATGAAAACCCAGTTTTGAAAGTGTTTCTTTTAAAAAAATTCAAGTCTAAATTTTATAATTTCATTGTTCTCTAAACCACCAATACATGTTCTGTATGTAGTGGTTGCTTAATCAATATTTAATGAGACTTTGAAATATACACTTTCTAGTAGAGTTCTTATTCATTTTTAAAGAGTTTTCAAATCACCCTGAATTGCTCAAAAAGATCCTAAGGACACAAAGGAATGCATTTAATAGTTTTTCAACATCCGTTTTTTTAAAAAAAATACAAAACAATACTCGACACACAAAATTTGGGTGATACAAGGACTTAAAATAGAGGAGGAGGTAGAAAAGGAGCGAGACTCAGAGGCTAACCCCCGGAAGAGGTGGCAGCTAAATAGCACTCTTTTCCTACTCTTTCTCCTGCATCGTATTGCCTCCACATGGATAGCCATGCTTCTACGTCTTGACTTCAATTAATACTTGCCAGACAGTAGGAGGATGTGAAGTATAGCTCCTAGAAAAGACGAAACACTTACTATTTCTCTTGTTCCAGTTTCTTAGATCAAAACCTTGAACTAATGCTTGATCCTTTTTTCTTTGCACATCTCATCTATGTCCGCAAATATTTTTAGATCTCTCTATCTTCAAAATATAACTAAAACCCACCACTTTTTCCCATCTACAACCCTGATGTTGGCTACTGGTATCTTTTATCCAAATTATTGCGATAGCTTCTTAACTGATTTTCCTGCTTCTACCCTTGGCTCTAACACTCAATCTTCCACAAAATAGCCAAAGCGATACTTTTAAAATGAAAGCCAGACCTAAGTCACATCATTTTGCTCCTTTGCTCAAAATCCTCCATTGGTTCTCTTTCTTATTCAGAGTCAAAGTCATTATTATGGCCTACGAGGCCTCCATGATCTTACACCTTTCCCTATTACCCTCCTATCCAATCACACCTCTTTCTACCTCATTTTTAGCCAGTCTTACTTACATCCTTGCTTTGGCTTTAGGATCTTTGTACTGACTGTTCCTTCTGTCTGGACTGCCATTTCCCCAAGTCTCCCCACGTCCAATTCGCTCTCCTTCTCAAAGTCTTTGCCCAAGTGTAACCTTCTCATCATCCCTACTCTCCGATCACATAATTTAAAAATGCAACTCACACACTCTAGTCCCTCTTATCCTGCGCTACTCATATCTTTCCCCCTTACCTCTTATCACCTTTTTAACAAAGCATGTTATTTCCTTATTTGTCATGTTTATTATTTAATGTCTGTCTTCCCAGCTAGAATGTGAGCTCATCAAGGGCAGGGGGGCTTTGTTTACTCTGCTCATTAATGCGTCTCAGGCTCCCAGAACAGTGCCGGGCATATATAACTGGTGCTCAATAAATGTCTGTTGAATGGATGAATGAATGAAATGTTAGAATTACATATCGTTCTCACCTCTATATTCTTTCTGCAGCAAGAGAGGTGGAGTCATGAGTGGACTCAGTGGCCATCGATTCATTCAACAAATATTTATTGAGTTGCGAATGTGCCTCAGACACTGTGTTAGGCCTCAAGGATGTGAAAATTAAAGACACTCCTTCCCATGCCTCAGGGAGATCATCTTCTATAAAAGAGATAAACAAGCTAAACATAGCAGTTCAAGTCATAAGTGCTATTGAGGAGGTGAGAATGAAGTAAAGTGGGAGCATAGAGGGAGAAGTTATCACTCTAGACATGGTGGGAGGACCATCAGGGCAGATATTAGTGAGAATGAGCTTGGAAGTAGAAGTCACACAATGGACAGGATGGAGAATGGCATTCTGGGCTGAGAGCAGGGTGTGTGGAAAGGCACTAAACAGCACGGCACATTAAAAAGAACTCCAAGGAGCTTGCTAGATGACTGGAGTGTGGGCAGGAGATGAGAGAGCCAGAAAACAGTTTTGGGGCGGGGGGCAGTGCCAAAGGATTCAGACTTTCCCAGCACTTTCAGTGAGCCACTGATGGGTGAGGAGCAGAGATGAGTACATTTCAGATACGAATGAAGCTTGCATCTCAAATCCTATTTTAGGAATCTGCCACAGTGATTTTACCTCAACAATTTAAAATTATTTCTGTGTCACTCTGTGAAATAGAAGGGCTTTTCCATTTTTGTTTCCACGAATTATTTTTATTGATGTATGTATGTATGTATGTATGTACGTATGTATGTATGTATGTATGTATGTATGATTTACCTACGAGAAATGGAACCGTTGTACATTGTTCAAGCCATATCTACTGAAGGAATAAATAAGTGAAAAAGTGACACTGCTGCACAACACAATCAAACAATCAAACAGCCACTTCTCTGATGGGAAGTTGTTCTCATCTAGATTCTAAATGTACCCCTGTTGTTCACATATTCTCAGATTTGGTGAACTCCATTCACCCTAGTTCGATCTTCCATGATTTCATAGAGTTTGGATCACGTGCCTACTCTCTTTTCCACAGGCTTAATTGTCTGAAGAGTTAGGACCATGGAGATTCTGTTTTTTAACACTTGTTTTCAGCTCCAATCCTTTCAGGAGTTCTCAGACAAGTATATTTCTGCTCTTATAAAGCTATGGGTTTCTATGACTTTGAAATTTATCATTATTATGCCATTTTAAAGCCTCAGATAAGTGACATTCTAGTAGGGGCTTGGCTTTTCCAATACTTCATTCTTCAACATTTTTCAACCCTTCACCTAGGTACCTAGAGAGAGGTGAAATTATCGTTTCATGGAGCACTGAGATTAAACTACATCAATAATAGCTCACATTTCTTTTGAAATGTTTATATGCTGATAAATATTTAGCAGTGTGTGGTTTATCACATGAACTACAAGATTTTTAAAATAAGGCCATTTTTTAAAACTTAGAGACTATTACCCATTATAAATTAAATTTAAGAAAGAATAAAATATCATGCAGATAAACTTAAGCCATAATTGTTTCATTTGTCATGACCCAATCTTGCTAAGCACAATTTAAAAATTATTTACTTGTTATATCCTAGGGAATCAAAGTTTATAGATGACATATGATTTTCCTATATTGCAAATCATGTTTGATAGAGTGGTTAATATCCCAGTGTTTCCTATTGTTTTATTATCTCTCCATATATGGAGATTAATAAACTAAATTGATTTGGAAACATGTTTAGTCTGCTTTAGCCTTTGTTTTCTTATCTGTGAATAGAGTGATTGATTTAACTCAAGGATCAGCAAACTACAGCCTGCTGGCAAAATGTGGCTTGCAAGTTAAGAATGGCTTTTACATTTTTAAATGGTTGAAAAATGTAAAAGAAGAAATATTTTGTGACACATGAAAATTTTATGAAATTCAAATTTTAGTATTCATAAATAAAGTTTTATTGGTACACAGCCCTGCTCATTCACACGTGTATCGTTTGCTGTTTTCACGCTACAACAGCAGAGTTGAGCCCCTACGAGAGACACCATGTGGAATGCAGAGCCTAAAATCTTTACTATCTGGCTTCCTACAGAAAGCATTCGCCTACTCCTGATATCACCTACCTCTGGGGGTGGGAATGGGGAGTGAATCTAAAGAGTTCTAAAAATATCAAGTGCATTTGAAGTCCATTACCCAGAGGAACTCTTTGATGAACAGTTTTTCAGTCTAAACAAAATCTCTAAAAAGACTCATTTAAGCAGGAAATGTAGTTCCAATTTCATAATTGTAATTTTTCTGGCTGACTGAGTAAATGGCCCTGTTCACAATGGGGGTGATTTCTGCTGTTTGGTTTACACCGGACGTTGATTAGCCCCTCTGGCTAATGTTGGATATTTCTCTACTGTTGGACATTAGATATACTTTCTCAGAACATCCTTTTCCTGATGCACAGCTACGTCCTTTTTAAATCTAATATTTTATACACCTTATATTTGAGGATTTAAAAAAATGAGCACGCCGATTGCATCAGGCTTTTCCAGGCTGCTCTTACAGGCACATCTAGTTATTCTGCGGCATCTCACCTCCCCTGAATTTGATAGCACTTGATTTGTACCTCTCTTACAGCACTTAGCACATCGCGCTTGGGTTTGTAACTATTTTTGTCCACGTTTCACATTCTCTATCGTATGTAGGCCCTTGCCAGGGTCATATGGCTTTCAGTATCTTCTAAAGTGCCTAGCAATGGTGCTCTAGGCCCCTGGGAGAT
The DNA here is from genome assembly GCF_000325575.1 of Pteropus alecto. Classification (NCBI taxonomy): domain Eukaryota; kingdom Metazoa; phylum Chordata; class Mammalia; order Chiroptera; family Pteropodidae; genus Pteropus; species Pteropus alecto. The sequence goes on from NW_006432945.1 coordinate 8,164,940, forward strand.
ACTATAAATATTTAGCAAATGAATGAAAGATTGAACTGTTAGGAATAGTCAGAATCTCAAAGTTTAGGCTAAATAGGTGATCAGAAATCACACAAAAAAATTTGAGAACCAGGAAATACTAGAAAACAGATTCAAGTATGACAGAGTCAGAAAATAGGACAAATGGCGAACACTCAGAAACTCCAAAACTGAAATGATTGTTGCCTCAAGATAGGAAGGCTCGTATATCCTAGAGTGGAACTCTATCCCAGAGTGTGTCCTTCCCAGGTATCCACAGGGGGAACCTGCAAGTCAAGTGGTACCTTGACAGGAGTGAAAAATCAGGGGTCATGGATGAAGGTGAATCCTGAAACTGTCAACTGAATTCTTCAGTCAGATGCATGGTACATCTAGAAATGATTTCTCAGTGAGGCCAAAGTAGTTTGAAGATGACAGAGGAGTTAAGTTTTATTTACTCACAGTTTGAAAAAGGTTTTATGTACGTGGCAACTGGCAAAGGGAGGCTTTGTGCATTATTTTCTCTACTACAAACAAACAAAATGAACAAAAAACCTTGGTTTGTCAAATGTAAGTTTTCAAGTTCAGGAATAATAGAATCTCTATTTGAAAGAGTTCCTTTCTCCTTCCCTTGCTAAATAAAGAACTCCCTTCAAATTATGCAGATATTCACCCAGTCCTGAAATCCCCATTAAAACATCTTCACAAGCATTTGTCTAAACTCTGCTTGAGATTTTCCAGGGCTAGGAAATGTACTATTTCCTAAAGCAGCCAAATAACACTTGGTACAATTATTCTTCTTTCAAGATCGTTCCTTCTATCGGGCTGACGTTGGCCTTCCTGAGACTTCCATGTGTTGGCCCTCGTTCTTTTCTTTGAGAGCCATGGAACAGGTATAATTTATCTTCCACTTGTGAGACGTTTGAATAGCTGAAGACAGTGATATTTACATTTTAAATAAGTTCTGTTGAGAGCGCCGAATAACTCTTGTCCATGTTTGAAAGTCCTGGTTTGGAGACTGAACTCTGAACTTTTTTCTTATCTTATCAGACTAGCTCCTCCCCTCATGGTTATGGCCTTAGCACTGCCCTCCTTCCAGGACTCCCACGAGAGTGACAAAAGTGCTCCTGTTCCCTGTAATGGAGAATTTGTCCCAACAGAGGTGAGCAGCATCACATTTAAATTGGGCAGGTGGAATCTTTAAAAAAATCAAATAACAAAAAAGTCATTTTTTCTTATGGGAATTTCCAAACATATGCAAAAATAAACAGAATGATATAATGAACCCCAAGGTACTAGTTACCCAATTCAATAATTATCAATTCATTGCCAGTCTTGATACCCCTACCCACTGCTCCACCCTGCCCTATATTCTTTTGAAGCAAATCTCAGACATCCTATTGTTTCGAGGTGAGATCCTTTCAGCTAGTACATAATTGCTTCTCTGTCTATATGACCTCCAGTTACAAACTGGTTCTTTCTCCTCCCCACATCATGTTTGTTTGCTTGACAGTTTGAGTTGCAGACAGAGCTGGTATGGGGACGACGTCTAATTTCCACTATTATGTCTTCTCTGTCTTTGAGCAGATATAATAATGCCTCCAGCCCAGTCAATAGTGGGCGACCCTTTGGCATTGGCATTGCCTTTGGAGGTGAAAGTCAGGCCAAGGGATTTATGGTCTTTCCCATCTTTCTCACATCGCATAGGGCTCTGAGGCTACCCTCCACAGTGGAACCCCCACTGGACACAATGGGCCATTCTTTCATGACCCATCATTCAAAGCCATGAATGTCTATGTTAGATGTTCCTACATCAATGGTTCTCAACCTGGGGGCTCTGAGCACCAGTGTTTCTCACAAATCAGAGTAAGGTCTGGAAACTGTTTCTAGTATTTCCAAGCATATGCATTCACCCTCGACATGGTACAGGCGAAGTGTCAAGTTGCTGGGCTTTTGTTTGTATGAGCATCGGTTCGGTGAGGCAAGCTCGTACAAATCGGGAGTCCTGCCTGGCCTCTGTAAATGTCTTTGATAAACAAAATTTTTTTTCTTCCATTTCTTCATGAGGAGGAAAAAAAGCTGAATTCTGTATGGTGACACGGTTGACCCTTGCGGTAGCATTTGAATTCTGGACTTCTTTTGAATTCTGGGCTTCTGTTTGGCCTGACTTTCACCTCCATAGAAAATTAAAATAAAATCCTTCCTATTGGTCCCTTAATCCTTCCCTCGTGCTGTTTTAAATCAACTTTTCAAAGTGTATTGTCATGCAGTTCTGTGATCATTTGCAAAGCACTATAAATTGACAGAAGAGTCTGAAATTAATTGGGGAAATGCATAAACTCACTATCCCAGTTTGCCCAGCAAATCATATGGCTCTGAATATTCATAAAAACAGGCTTGAATGACTTCTCCACATGGAATTTAATCTTCCCAGCTGTACTTGCTTTGTTAAGGCTGGTTTTTCGAAGTTTCATTTGTGGATATCGGTAGCTCTAAGAGTGGATGGCGAAGGAATAACGGGGAGCTGCTAAGGACAGTGTCCGGAGTGGGGTGCTTTAATGTTGTTTTTCTGGCATTGATTCCCTTCACTTGCTCCCATCCCCCACTCAATACAACCCGTAATCATTTATATCTGCATATTTCTTTTATATGCAAATCGGTTTATTTCCCTCTATTGTGATGATAAAAAAATTTCTGTTTGTTGTTTTTAAATTTTCTGTTTGTGTTTGAAAAGGCTGGGAAAAGGAAAAGGAATAAGAAATGATGTTGCTTATGAAGAATCATTTTATTGTAGGACAATAACTTTGGGATAACGTCTGAACTTCAGAAATTAAAGGAATGAGGAAGAAAAATGAAGACCCAACTTGTCACTTAGGTGTGACCTCTCAGCTTCCTCTCCTCTTCCCTGTCTATAGGCTCAAACTAGCCCCAGAGCCCATTGGCCTTTGTGGGAACTAAAACCACTTACGGACACTCTTCCTGACTTGGAGTGGGGAGCCGCAGTGGCCTGATGTATCCCTGACACCATGGAATTTTTCTGGTCTGTTTTGTGACCAACTCTGTGCATCCTCTCCAATAAATAATTGCTATAAACTAACACAGAAGCTAATGTTTATTGAGCCCTTACTTTGTGCCAGGTACTTTTTAAAGCACTTTCCTTGCCTTGTCTCATTTAATCCTCTGACAATCCTATTATCTGTCCAATTCAGCTAACGATCAGAGAGGTTAGGTAACTTATTTTAAGCCACACAGCGAGTGTGCGGTGGGCAGAAATGTAGATTCATATGCTCTGACTCTGGAGGTTTTGACTACTGTAAGATGCTGCTTTGTTCATTTATTGAGTGTAAAGAGACCTTCAGCACTATGTTAGGGGCTGTCGGTTTGTGTGCAGAGAGGCCTACACTGCTCTGGGGATCCTGCCCAAGGTGGCCAAATGTAGAAGGGCCAGAGGACTCTGCAGACCACCAAAGTGACCTGTGGGCAAGTCCCAAGGACAGAGAGAGGAGGAAAAGGAAGGGCTCAGCTCAGAAACCAGGTGCCCCTGGAGGAAAACAGAAGACTGGGGACAAATCAAGAAAAGTCCTAGGTGGTGATTGTGAACAGAGCAAAGTAGCCACACTCACCTCTTTGCTAACTTAAAGGCACAGGGTCAGAGGGGGCAGATAGAAATATAAAATTCTTGCCCTTCTTTTGTATTGTAGTTGGCAAGAATGTTTGCAGATAATTATTCAGTAACCTCCCTTCTCCTCCACCCCCACATTGTAAAATAAGTATAATACCTACCTCGTTGGGCTGTTGTGAGGATTAAATGAAATAATGGGGATATATTGTGACACCACCTCCTCTGACTGGCTCGCTCTCACCTTGGGCCCCAGGACCTTATTGCACCTCCTGCAAAATCACAAATCTGGTCCCTAAGTCTAAGTGACGTCGATTTCACTAACCACTTCATGAAGAGATAGCAGGGGTAGCAGTGTCAATGACCAACAATGTTCAAAACGTCTCTCTCAACTTTAGGGAGAGGAAACTTGGTTCTTCTCCTCATGACAGCAGGTTCATCTCTCTTCCAGGAACTACCTCCCGCATCCCCATGTCCTTCCCACAAAATGCTTGGGAAGGGCTGCCCCACCCTCCAGCCTCCTTGGCCCAGCTGCCCCTTATCACCTTTCTCAACTCTTTAAATTCCTTGGCCGGCCCACCCCACCCACTACACAAGCAAAAGCAGTCACTGCTAGTCAGGCTCTGCCCAGCTGTATAGTTCTCCAAGTAGGTCCCAGCTACATATTCACGGGTCATAGTCCATCCTGTTACATACGGCGTTTTAAAGCAAACTACCTGGCCCTCAGTAAGCGATGGATAAGTGGGGGTTATAGTAGTTGCTGCCAGTGTCTGTCCATGAGGACTGCCAGCATGGTCACACGGGAGGTCTGTTCCCAGTGTTAGCAGAGGATTTGGGAACTGGCTAAGGCAAAGGAGGGAGGGGGGTTGCCATCTAAGATGCTATGAGCGGGCTGAGATCTCAGGGAGGCCTGCGGATGTGTGGACGTTACTGATGAACATCCAGACGTCACCAGAGAGGTGGCCTCGTGTCCAGGACAATTGCTCTTCTTCTTTTTATTATTATTATTTTTTCTTTTTTTCTTTTTTTTTAAATTTAATTTTATTATTAGTTTCAAGTATACAGTACAGTGGTTAGACATTTAAATAGTTTATAAAATGATCCTCCTAATTGCTCCTTCTCCTCTCTGGCTCTCCACCTCGCCATTCCATTAATGCTGACTGCATTCCCTGTGCCATGCCCCCCATCCCCGTGACCATCCATCAACTACAATTTGTACTACTTTTTATAAATCATTGGTGGCTTAACTGTCAGAATAGAGTGACTGGCGAAGACATCCTGCTCATTCCTGCCGGGCAGAGCACCTCATTTAGACGAGAGCCTTTGGTAAGTCCTGTAGGGTGAGGCTGGAATAGGATGCACCCCCTAAGCTCTCTGTAGAAAAGTCAGCTTTTGCTGCTGCTGGAAGGATCTAGGGCCAACGGTCAGGTGACTGCTCATTTTCTGTGAGAGCTGGCAATAGAACCATGGTTTGGGGCCAGATTTTTGTGCTTGTCCTCACCCCATTGCCCACTGGAACTCATGGTGACTTAAGGTGGAGAGAGCCTTCACAGAATGGAAAATAATCAGATCTGCAGTTGGAAGAGACTTTAGAGGTCGTCCAGTCACTCCCTGGATACTCTTCGTGACAGGGAGCTCATCTGCAGCCCGCTTCACTGGCTGGACAGCGTTAGTTGTTAGACAGCTCTTCTATCGTGAACAAACTCTGTGCTCTTATAACTTGATACTATTCGTCCTAGTGCTGTCTTCTGAAAATGTCAACTAGGCTCTGTTTTATTGAGTGTTGATATCGCCCCCATTCCCTAGCACCTGGATCGGGAATCTTGAATGTCTTTGTTATTCAAATGAATAATAATACATTTTGGAGTATTTCCACCCAAAAGTTTGAAGCACTGTCTACTCTACTTGCTAGAGGAAGGATTGGTGGGTAACATGTTAATAAATTATTACCGGGCATCTCTAACATAGCTCATCTGCTCTCTTCCCTGTCAATCTCTATCCCTTCCCCCTGTCATGATCACCCCCTGACATATTTTAGGGAGTATTTATGGGCATCTCTCCTCTAAGAATATGGACTCCATGAGAGAGTAATCTTGTACTGATCTGTGTTATCCTGTACTGTTTGCCCAGTGTTTAGAACAATGGTGGAACAAAGGAAGTACTTGGTTAATATTTGTTGAAGAAGTTACGAGCCAAATTAAGATCGTTAATTTTACAGATCCTTTGGACTCGTGAGTACTCCCGAGAAGTTTTTCTTTCAAGGCCAACTGGTATGCCAGCAGTGGTTCTAATCCTAGGGTCAGGGGACCTGGGTTCATCACAGCTTTGCACTCATTGTCTGGGTGACGTGTAAGCTGGGTATCTAAACTGCTCCGGGGCTTATCTTTCTCATCTACAAAATAGGACTGACACTCTTTGCCTCGTTCAATTTCAGAGTTGTCCTGAGGATGACATATAACTACATGGGAGAAAGTTCTGTAATCCGAGAAGTACTATATAAATATGAGTCATTACTGTTATTGTTATGATGATTGAGGCTACATAATCTTGATATAACAAAAGCATACTTAGCCTGAGAATGAATTTATCTTCCACCTGAGGTGAGTTAATTTCTGGAGCAGCTAGGGATGGTGTGATTTCCAGACATGCTCTTTCTGAGTTTGTTTACCAACAACAACAACAACACCGATACTTATTTAACTGCCTACTATGTGTAGGCATTAGTCTAGTTTCGCGAGGTACATCACAGAACAAAACAGGCAGGAATCACTGCTTTAATGGCATTTACAGTCTAGAGGAAGCAGAAAGACAATAAACAGAATAAATAATTATGTAGGATGTTAGGGTTGTAAGTGCCAAGTTGTATAACAGAGGGGGAAAAAAAAGCAGGATAGTGGAATAGGGAGGATCAGGGGTGGGGTTGCAGTTTTAAAGAGTGGTCAGAGGAGATCTCACTAGATGGTAGCACTTGAGCAAAGACTTGAAAGAGATGAGGGATTTAGCCATGTGGATGCTCGGAGGAGGGCATTCCAGATAGAGGGAACAGCAAGTGCAGAAGAACTTAGGTGAGTACTTTCCTCAAATGCCCAAGAGAGAAAGAAGTGAACCAGTGTGTTTTGGGTGGAGGGATGGGGGAGGGGTGGTAGTTAAGATTAGGGAAATAATGGATGGCCGGATTGTGTAGGGCCATATAGGACATTGTCGGTACTTTGGCTTTTCCTGCAGGGGAGAAGGGGAGCCGTTTGAAGGTCCTGAAGAGAAGTGTTACGTGATCTGACTTCCACTGGCTTATTCTGGCTGCAGGGATGGGAAGAGCAGGTTTGGGAGGGGACATCAGTCTTGGACGTGTTACATCTCAGAGGATGATTGGACGTTCAAGTGGAGATGTTGAGTAAGCATTCACCAGCATGAGCCAAAAATAAAAATAAATTTCTACCTCGGGAGTCATCAGCATATAGCTGGTATTTAAAGCCATGGGACTGGCTGGGAACACAGAGGGAGTGAGTGTCAGCAGAGCAGAGGTCAGGGACTGAGTCCTGCGACACTGCAGCATTTAGGGACTAGAGAGTTGGGGACAGGCAGCAAACTTGACCGTGAAAGAGAGGCCAGCAAGGCTGAGGAAAACCAGGAGAGTGGGATGTCCTGAAAGCCAAGGGACATTGGTGCTTCGGTGGGACAACACCAACCAGGTCAAACATTGCTGAGAGGTCAACTAAGATGAGCACGGAGCCCTGGTTGTTGTCTCGAAGCAGAGGCCACTGAAGGCTTGAAAGAGCAGAGTTGCTGGGAGGGCGAGGGCAGAGGCTGGACCGGAACACGCGTAAGAAGGAAGGAGGAGTGTTGTTGCAGAGAGCAAATTGAGGTGCTTTTCTGAGGGGTGTTGTTACTCTAAAAGGGAGCAGAGAAAGAGGGTGTGGCTGGAGAGGTACATGCGCCAAGAGAAGGTCTTTGACTTTTGTTTACTTATATTTTTAAGATGGGAGAAAATACATTTGTATACTGATGGGGACCATTCGGCGGATATGAAAAACTAATAGTGCAAAAAAGAGAGGAGAGAAATCTTGGAAGAATGTCCTTAAATAGGTGAGAGAGGTTGGGTCAAGGCAAAATAGAGGAATTGGCTTTGCCGAGGAGCGCCGAAAATTCATCCATAGTAGTAAAAGAGAGAGTAGAGAATATGGAGTCATATGCAGGGAGAGGAAGAGATATGGAAAATTCTCTTCTGAGACTTTGTATTCTCTCAATGGAATAGGGAGAAAGGTGAGTGAGGATGGGGGAGGAGATGCTAGGGTTTAAAGAGAGAAGAGAACTATGCAGAGACAGAACATAACAGATGTGGTGGCGTCGGTGTTTCTCTAAAGGCTTTTGCACTGAACTTGTGAGAGAGAACTTCAGGGTTGACCTATGCTCCAAACATCAGGTGCCCCTATCCTGTATGTCTAAGATTTCTTGGTTAGGTTTCTATCGATTTTTAAGGCATCAGTTTTGAAATTAAAACACCCTCGCGCAGCTCTCAAATGATTGCAGGTTATGGGAGCCATCAGAACTGTCACGGTCTTTTCAAAAACTGACTTTATAAAAAGTAAAAAGAAAAAATGTTATGCTCTGACCCAAGCTGACCTTCAAATTGTTCCAGATTTATGCAGCATCACATGGTTTAATTTCTCCTTCACATCATTAGTTAGGGAGTCAGTCAACTCTGGCCTGGGTGAGGAATTCTTTATTTCTTTTGTTTTGGATAAATGCGCTATTCTTTACACATCCCCGCCAAAATGACTGTGATTTATCTGGGCAGGCGTTATTTTACCTTTTTAAAATTCCAAATAGCCCCTTCAAATCACTACCTTTTAGACAGCAGCCAAGAGTCTTCAATTTTGGTTTCAAGTATAATTTGTACAACTACCATTTGAATCAAGCAACTAAAAGTATTTGTGAGGCGATTATGATGTTGGAGCCGGAAATCATAACGTATGGTGACAGCTGTTACGCACCGGGCAGGAACAGTGTGCCAGGGAACGCAGGATGGGGTGCCTTCTCACGCTCAGCCATTTCGGAATAAGGAAACCGAGGACCGAGGGGGTGGTGACAGGATTAACATGGGAAGATGACCTTGGCATGTGGCATTTTCTCACTGTAAACACTAAAGCATATCCCTTCTGGTTATTAAGACCTTCATGTCTCCCTTTCGATGCTGGCTGGTGCCGTGGGCATTTCTGAGGAGCTGTCTTCACGGTGGTGTCCATGCAGCTCATCCGACTCAGTCAGCTCTGATTTATGAGCGACATACACAGAAAGCAGCAATGTTCCCGTGCCTTCTCTTACCCCGCTGCCCACAGGAGCCACCCTGCAGGTAACGCCTCCACAGCCCTGGACCACAGCGACGATGTTCTAAATGGCGACGGGTTTCGATTATAAAAGCTCAACTCTCTTTGCTCCATGGGTCCTTTGGGGTAGTTGAGAGTTTACTTCACGAACGAAAAAAAAAGAAGTAATTTTTTCTGTAATACCCACGCTGCGCCAGGTGCTTTTGTCTATTTTGTCTCGTTTAATTCTTACAAGAGCCCTGTAAAGTTAGTTTTATCCCCATGTTTACAAGATGAGACCAAGGTGGTGAAGAGGTTTTGTTATCTGACTGAGGTCAAGCAACCATAAAATGAAAAAACTTGGATTCAAAGTCAGGTCTTTGTGTGTGATGAAAAAAATAAAGATGTTTGTAAGAGAAAGAGATTAGTTTTAATCCCCACGCTTCCTTCTAAGGAGAATGGATCCCAAGGGGGCATGTCCTTTGTTAAATAAGGACCTTAGGTGTGAGGAGGTGAACTTGGGACCCTACAGTGCTCAAGGCCAAAGCTATGGGGGGGTGAAGGGGATGCATAGAGACCCAGGAGGCAGAACGGTTGGGGACCTGCAGTGCTGGGGCATGGGGGTGGGGAGACAGTATGGGAGAGTATTGGATGACCAGCTGGTGGCCCAGGAGCTTGCTGAGGACAGAGAAGCCTGTGAAGATCTGAGAAGGAGCAACACGCTGTGCTCTCTGCCAGGCGGCTTCTCTCTATCTCCCAGCCCCCTCCAGTGAAACTCTTTCTTCTCCTTGTGCTTCATGACCTGCTTGCTTTGAGGGTAATGCGATAGTACTGATACCCTAACTCAGGGCAGGTTGTGAAGAGGAAAAGGCTGCCCACAGCGTCTGGTAAGCATTTTCGAAGTGCGTTCTTTTCCAAATATTCACTTCATGAATATTTACTGACTTCTTTCTCTGTGCCAGGCATTGTTCTAGGGTGCCAGAAATGCAGTGATAAACAAGAATGAAGTGTCTGTCCATATGTAGCTTATATACTAGTTAGGGGAGATAGACAAAAAACCAAAACAAAACAAAAAACCACCACCCACAAAAACATGTCAGTGCTATAAAGAAAAAAAAAAATACAACAGAGAATTATTTTTTAAATATGTTAGATAGAAATCTTCCTAAAATGTCTTTAACGTGTGTCTGCTTTGTTAAAAAGAGCCAAAATAAACTGAGGATTGATGGTTTATAATATTTGATCAATTACCATGTACAAAGTCCAGTTCTAGATACTATAGTAAGTGAATTGAACATGGATCCTCAAGGAGCAACTGGTTAATAGGGGAGAGGAGACAGGTTTATTAGTAATTTAAAAAGTGATGAGGTAGCTAAAATACTGTGAACCTTCCAATGCAGTTGGCAGGAGTGTATTTCTTTGGATCCTGCAACTGGTCCAGAGCAGAGAAAAGCCCTCAGTGGACTCTGCCCGGTGCTCTCCCTTTGCTGTATCCCCGCCTACCTAACGTTTGAGCTTGCCTCACCCAACTAGGCATGCGTGCCTCCAAATCACCCAGTTCACCCGCCTGTCTTCCTGCTCACAGCTGGTCTCTTTTTTTCCAGTAGAAAAGCATAAGGGTTAGTTAGGTGCCTGGTTTCTAAGCTCTGTCGCTTATACTGGGGCCGCTTTGGGTAAGTTACTTAAACGGGGCTGTAGTTCCCTTATTTGCAAACTGTGAGTAATATTGTACCTGCTTCATGGGGTTTCTGTGAAGATCAACTGAATTAATTTACATAAAGTGATTGCAAGGGGCCTGGCACATAGTAAATTTTGAGTTAGAGTCAGCCGTTATTATTCTGGTGTTATCTAAGCGTTTATTGTTATTATTATTATTTGGACTGACCACACTCACTCTCAAGACCACCCCTGCTGAGAAGCTACATCCCCGCCCCCACCCAAGCCGAAAGGCCACCAGGGCTGAGCACTATGGTACTTCAGACTTGGGCTTACAGAAAAGAGGCCTGCTTTTACTTGAGACAGGGAACAACACCACAGTGGTATTTGAGGTGGACTTTAGAAGTGGGAATGGCAGGGAACTGAAGGGGAAGAGAAAGACTTCTTAGTCAGAGAGAGCACCATGAGCGAAAGAACCAAAGTCAGGCGTCTGAGGCCAGCACTGGAATACTGGGTGGTTTGATCTGTCTGAACATTGATTGAATGCATGAGGTTAAGACCAAGTGTTAGGGGTGGAAATGTGGCAGTGAGTTGACAAATTGCAAAAGGCCGTGAATGTTAAGGTTGTTGGTGTTGGACTTTATAGGCAAATGGGGAACTATTGTGGATTTTTTGGGATCTGGATTTGTTCTCTACTATAATATAGATGGATAAGTGTAAGGGCTGTTTACCCCAATGATAAATGACCCAAAGCTACTGTAATTTTGTAAAAATTATCCAATTTTTTTCTTTTTATTAGTTGTATATATCTATTAGATGTTCCACAGGGATTCGTCAAGAAAACCTAAATGAATTAACTACTTACAGTTTATATTCTAAAGCAAGAGTATTCCATATTTTCTCAATAAGAAGTTATAAAAAATAGATGTTCCCCATCATAGATATATATAAACTTTTAGGGCTATCGATGACATTTAAAATGCCATTTAAGTCATGTATCTATTTACTCTTGAAGATTTAAAGTTATATACTCTATGAAAGAGTATATTAACTTATAAATATTGCCTTTGTTCATGTGCCTTTCATCAGTTTTATTCAAACCCATCACTGGTGTTTTCAACATTAGTGTCTCCGTCACTGCTAATGTGCATTTTTGAGTCATCTAATAGTTTCTGGGAGCACAATATCTTCATGTTTGCCCAAAGTCAATAAAATCCTTTTCGCATCTTTGCATAATAAAATTTTATTCTAAGCTATAAGCGTCTATGCGCATAATATAAGCACAGTTTCGATTTTTCATTTTTTCCTACATCTAGCTATTCATCATCTCCACAAATAACTACCTACTATATGGCTATTTTGTTCATTGTTAAAGATTTTTTAATTCTGTGTAAAATGTTGACACAATAATGTCAGGTGAAAAAGGATACGTAATTATATAAATATAGTATGACCTTGGCTATGAAGAAACAATTTTCAAAACAATTATATTGCTTTTTTTGTGATCTTTAAAAAGCTTGTATACAATATCCAGCCTTTGCTATTGTGAGGTTATATCTCAGGAATAATTATTACATTTGTGTTAAATTTCTTTACCTTGCTTTTTACTGATTTCATCAGATATTTTCTATAAGCATCAAAACTTAGCATAGATTGTGGTCGTTTTAGGTGAATATAACCCCCGCCCCCTCCAATAGTACATTACTGTTTAAAATAAAGCAATTGAAGGGCACCTCAAAATATTTTAGAGATTTTATAAGGATTTATATACAGGATAACCCTCCCTCTCTTTCCTGGAGGTTATTTTTGGACACCTTATGTTTGGACATATATGATGGTCTCTTCTCTCCCATTGACAATGTCTGGCCCTGTTATTCCTTTGCTCACATCCTGGATTTTTTTTCTAGGAGGGTATAATTTTTGCTTAAAAGATAGTCCTTTAGGTAACAAAATGCTATTTCAGTCCTCCCGTGGGCATCAGGTATGTCCTCTCCTCCCCAGAGCTTCCCTGATTCAATGGCTCAGTGCCCACCTTCTGTGCCCTCAGCAGCCAGGACTTACCCCCTCATGGACTGGCCTCATATGCATCCATTTTCTTGTCTGGCTGTCTAACTAGACACTAGGTGGCTTGAGGGCAGAGACTGTGTTTTGTTCACTACTTCAGTCCCTGGCACAATGCCCGAAGGAATAAATGAACAAATAAGTACCACACAGTCTCCCGTGATAAGGAATCACTCCAATATCTTAGAAAGTTGGTACCGATTTCAAATGATGCCATATGCAGACTTTAATGTTTGTTGATTCTAACTATGTACACACATTCAAATAGTTCCCATCTGCTGCCTAAACGTATGGGTGGCCAAATCTCATGCAAGAGGTGATGGAAGGAGGACAGGCAGTGCCTGCAGCTAAAATATGGAAGCTTTTCTGAAAAATAGAAAATAAAAAATCCAGGCTCGTTCTGTTCGTTTATATCGCACGACTTTAGTTTTGTGATAGTGCCAGGCCACACCCAGGTCTTCACAGAATATGTGCAAATTTAGTCTGTAGACTGGTAATCTGCTTTGAGTTTCTTTTTTCTCAAGTAGACCTTAGCCCACCTTCGTCCAAGGTTGTCTTCCATAGGTACTTTTTTAGATTTAGATAGCTGGCGAATGGTTTTCCGGGAATTTCTGACATCTGTGGGTTGTAGGCCATTGCTTTGGCCAACCTCAACCACCATCAATAGCTCATACACAAGCACACTCATGCATGTATATACCTATATTGATTTTCACAATACTTTTGTTACATATTTCCGTATTTTACACTATCCTGCCCAATATTCTACTTGGTCATATCTGGTGACTGACAGGGCACCAAATACACTGTAGACATTCATTTTCAACACTTTCCCTCACATTTGTGTTATTCTCTCTGCCAGGAATATCAGTGCCTTTGAGATCAGGATATAAGAGACACTCATTCTCTAGGTGGAAAATTATTATAGCATACAGAACAATCACCTTCAGGGCTTGATGGCACAGAGCTTGGAATCAGATGCCTGGTTTCAATCTCAGTTCTGCCATTTACCAGCTATGTGATCTGGAGCAAGACTTGTGCCCGATTCTCTCATCTGTTAAATGGGTATGATAGTTCCTACTCATAGGAATTTAGTAAGTTGTAATGAGTTAAAACATGTGATGTGCTTAGAACAGTACCTCACACAGAACTATTATTTTAAGTGTTAGTTATTACCACTTTGCTTATTTATTTTCTATTGAGGTAAAATGTAGCTATTATTATTATATATGCTATTGGCTCTGGTTAACTGGAAAGGAACTGACTGCCGTGACCAGCCCAGATTGGGTTATCCTCCCCACTCCACCCTCTTGTCCCCACCCCCACCCCGCAAAGTGGACTTAGTTTTTGGTTGGTAACTTGTACTTTCTCTGCTTGCGGAGATTGGGAGAGGGAAGACCTAGGGTCTGTCGATCTTCTGTCCAGAACAGGAATAATGGGGATACCTATCCCTCTGGTCAGCTACATAGCCAATCTCTCTCTCACTCACCCAGACTTCCTATCACGGGGCATCTCATTTCCTCTCTCTCATTCTCATGGTTGGTCCAGGTCCTCGTCTCTCTCCTGGACCGTTGAAGAAGCCTCCCCACTGTCTTTTCCACCTCTAGTCCCAACATCTCCATCTAGTCCTCACTCTGCTTTCAGGGCGATCTTTCTAAAACAAATACCACTATGTTTCTTCTCTGCTGAAAACCTTCGATGGCTCCCTATTGCCTGCACAATAATGTAAGAAGACCCCATTTGGCTGGAGGCGCATCTCCCCATACATCTTTTCTGCCCTACTCCAGCCAAACCGAACCAGTACTGTATCTCTTGCTTCATTCTTTTACTCATGACATTTTTTTTCCAAATCACTTTTCCTGCTACTTGTATCTGTTGACTTTCCATTTTTAAAATTTAAGGTGAGTTATTACTTTTAAAAATGAGAGTTTTCCCCCAAGACCCCCCATGCTCTACCACACTGCCCCTCCAGTTAGAATTTTTCATCCTCTTATACTGTCATAGTAATTTGTTTATATCTCTGTAATAATACTTAGCACAGACTGCCTTGTGATATTTATTTTTACCTTTACTTATTTCAAAACTGCTTTTAGATGGCTAACAAAAACAATATGGTGATATTTGTTGAAATTTATTGAACAAGTACACTTAAGATATGTTTATTTTATTTCATGCAAATTATATCTCAATAAAGTTGATTTTAAAAGAAAAATACAATAAGAACTTAGCAGAATAAAAATAAGCAGATGGGAAAATTGGGATGAAGGGAAAATAAAGATGGGTAAATGAAATCAATTCAGGGGTAAAGTTAGTATTAAAAATGCATGCCATAAGTTTTTATGGGCTAAAATTTGCCTCTGAGCAAATTTCCCAGCAGCCAAAGAGAATAGAGAATTATGACCTGAGAAATAGAGATTTTCCTAGATCTGAAATCTGAGCAAAATCTCTCTCATTGGCCCTTATGAAGAGAACAATGTGTGATTTAAAGGACTGCTTTCTGAACAGTAAACCTATGTGAAACCCAATAAGGAGTTGTATAGGGCTATTTCATGAAACATCTCTTAGTTCAAGTTGCTGACAGAACATCCAAGTGCAATTAAGAGACTAAAATAGTGCAGTTCAAGTGCACAGCTTTCTAATGGTTTGGCTAGATTAGAAAATAAAATTTAAAGTAATTATAGAAATGGATGGACTGCTTATCCTTCAAGAAATCATTTGAATTAATGTGACTATATCATGAATATATATTTTGTAAATATTTGAGCAAGTTCAAGGCTTTAGAGTCTGTGGCCAGATCCTAGAATATAGATGACTTCTGTAACCAATCAAGGGCAGACCTTTTTGAAGCTCTGTTGTTAGGTACATACACATTTATGATTGTTATGTCTTCTTGTTAAAATGTCCACTTTATCATTATGCCTTTCTTTATCCCTGATAATATTCCTTGACCTGAAGTCTACTTCCTATGAAATGGATATAGCTTCTCCAGCTTTTATTTAGTTAATGTTTTCATATATATCTTTCTTCATACTTTTACTTTTAACCTATCTATGTTTTTATATTAAAAGTGGGGTTCTGGAAGATAGTATAGAATTGGGTCTATAAAAAAAAGTCAATCTGACAATATCTGTTGTTTACCTGGTATGTCTAAATCATTCACATTTAAAGTGATTATTGATATGGTTGGATTAAAACTTACCATCTTGTTTCTTGATTTCTATTTGTTCCAATTGTTCTTGCTTATATTTCATTTTTGTGCCTTCTTTAGGTTTAATTAGAAATTTTTTTGCAATTCTATTTTTATCTCTATTGACTTATCATTTATTTTAGAGATTGTCCTCGGGCTTATATTACACATTAAAAAAATTAGCCAAGTCTACATTAAAATAACATTATAACACTTCAAGTGAAATATAAAGAACTTATAAGAATATATTATCAATTCCTCCTTCCCATTCTTTGTGCAATTGTTGCTATATAGTTCACTTTTACCTATGCTACAGTCATACAACATATTGTTGCTTTTTTTTTTTTTTTTTTGCTTTAGTCAGATATTTTTTAGGACAATTCAAAATAAGAAAAAGATATTTCTCCTTCTTTATTTCTTTATGTGGATTCAAGTTTCTGACTTTTAAAAAATTTCTTCTGCCTGAAAGACATCTTTTAACATTTGTTATAGAGTAGGGCTGCTGGTAGTGAATTCTCTAAGTTTTTGTTTGTCTGAGAAAATCTTTATTTCTTCCTCACTTTTGAAAGGTATTTCTGCTGAGTATATAAATAAGGGCTGATAAAATTTTTTTCGCTTTTAGCTCTTTGAAAATAGCATT
Source organism: Pteropus alecto (assembly GCF_000325575.1). Classification (NCBI taxonomy): domain Eukaryota; kingdom Metazoa; phylum Chordata; class Mammalia; order Chiroptera; family Pteropodidae; genus Pteropus; species Pteropus alecto. Next base: position 8,181,403 of record NW_006432945.1, read on the forward strand.
CCATTGTCTTCTTGTTTAAATAGTTTTGACTATAAGTTTGCTGCTATAACTCTTAGCACTGTTCTGTGTAGGTAATATATCTTTTTCTCTAGTTGCTTTCAGATTTTCTCTTTGAGCTTCATGAGTCTGTGGTGTTTTGGTGTTTTTCATTAATTTTGCAAAATTCTTGGTTGTTATTTCTTCAAATATTTCCGTCATTCATTCTCTCTCTCTTTTTCTCTTTTTTTGGATTCCAAACACACATATTTTTAATGCTGTGTACTTGATATTGTCACACATCTCTCAGATTCTCTAGTTGGTTTTTTTTTTTTTTGCTCTTCTTTCTCTTTGTGTTCCATTTTTTATAATTTCTATTCACCTACTTCTTAGTTCACTAATTTACTGATTCTTCATTCACCTATGTCAAGTTTACTGATAAGCCCATTGATAACATTCTTAATCAGTATTCCTGTGTTTTTGATTTCTGGTATTTTCATTAGATTCTTAAAGTTTTCAGTGCTGATGAAATTATCTATCTGATCTTGCATGTCGTTTGCTTTTTCCATTAGAGCTTTGAACACATCAATCACGGTTATTTTAAATTCCTAACCTGATAGCTCCAACATTTGAGTCATTTATGAATCTGATTCTAATGATTGCTTTTTCTCTTCAGGGTATGTTTTTATTTCGCCTTTTTTGTATGCTTTGTAATTGTTTTAGTGGAAAGCCAGACATGTTGTATAGTACAGCAGATAATAATGTGAGTTCATATATTTTTTTATGCTTGAAAATGAGCACACCTTGCCTTTCGGCAGACCTTGAGTATAGGAAGTTTATGTTAATCCAGTTCAGAAGGCGTGGGGTTTGAAGCTCATCGTTGCCGTGGTTACCTTAGTGCACCAAGGCTTCACCTTACTCTATTGATAACTTCTGTTTACCGTGTGGACTAATTTACAAGAGGGTTTTTGTCCGTGTCTGTTCTCTGCTTGACTTTCAATCTTCCTACTTGGATTTGGGCCAGCCTTTGCACTGCTACCCAGAGAGAACCTGCCTCTTGCAGCTCTCCCAGCTGTCTTCCAGTGTTATTTTTACTCGACGCTTGCTAGTGTGGAGAAGGTAGGTGGGGGAGAGGCCATTCTTTGCCGTCCTGATTAAGCTTCAGCTGAAGACAGACGTTATGGGTCTGGGACACTGGGGTGTGGCTTTCTCAAGCGTCATTGTGCCTTTTCCAGATGTAATGCAGGGCCTGGCATGCGTGCCGGCCCCTCCACCAAGGGTGGAGTTTTCTTTTTCTCCCTCATTCCCGTGCACCAGCTTCAGTGAGTTTCCACTAGTGCCCTCGGACTGTTTTCTTGTTCTTATGTTGACTGTTTCCTTCCTTAGAGAAATGAGCGAGATGGAATTTCAGCGAGTGGCTGTTGTTCTCACCACATGGAAACTTTCTCCCTGATAGTCCCTGGAAACCCTCAGCAGGGTTCCTGGAGGAAAATATCTGCAAAGAGAGCTTTCTTTTTGACAATCAACTGAGCAGAATTGGCCTCCCCTTATGAATTTTAAGCCTTCCAAACAGTTCTCAGGCCAGAGGAGGTGGCCACTCTACCTCGGCATGGAGGGGGCTGCTGGAGCCCCTTAGACCGGGCCATTATGTTTCTTAGAAAATATCTTCCAAGGCTTGTCTTCACTCTGCCCATCACATAGTCAAATACATCTTCAAGATCATAAACTTCTATATGCAAGAACAGTGGATCCCAGGTTTAAATTTCATGAGACCATAAAATTAAAACAAAAAAATAATTGGAAGGATAAACACTAGGTACTTGACCTCTTATTTTTCAGACCAAAAATCACCCACTTGCCTTTCATCATTTCAGTGCGAAAGGACAATAATATCCCCACGCCCCAAAGTACAAAAGATGTGCTCAGAATAGCGAACGACCCTTTACTTGGCATAAATGTAGCCCTTTGAAGAACTCACGAAAGTGAACTTACTTTTTATCTTTACCACCATAGATCAATGGGTTGTGTTTAGTTGTGGACCAGCACAAGCCCTCAGCCCAGCGCTCAGGGGCTTGCTGTAGAGCTTGGCTGCCTTGTCGTGTGGTTGTGTCTTCTATATTCTTATTGTGACCTCTTAGAGAGAAAGATCGTGTCATATGCAGCTTTGTTTTTCCAACTTGACCCTCAAATGTGACCCGTTTAGTAGTTGTTCAGCTGATAATAATGATTAATATTATTAAATTATTAATACCACAATATATTATTACATAAATACATTAATTATATGTGTGTGTATATGGAGCTATTATATGTATATGTGTGTATATGTATGTGTGCACGTATGTGTGTGTGTGTGTGTGTGTGTGTGTGTGTGTATGGCCTATACATGTTAGCTGAACTGAACTGGCATCGTGTCGCGCCCTCCTCAGAATGCCTTAGGTCCTCTCCCAATGTCTCCCTAAGCCTATCTGGAAGGACGGGAATTTACTTTTATTTCCTTTCATCTTAATATCATCTAGTGAATGCCCACTATGAGCAAGGAGTTTTTTGTTTGTTTCGTTTTGTTTTTGTTTTGTGCTGTGAGAGAGAAAAGGGTAAATTAGACAAGAGTTTTTCCATTAAGTGGTTTGTAATTATTATGTACACAGGTATTTGTATTACTAAGCAGAGTGTGATCAATGACCTAATTATAAGTACAAAGTGCCATGGGAACAGAGAAGAAAGTGTTCATGTGCCCGTTTACTCACAAATGCTCTGAGTGGCTGCTTTATCCTGGGCTTAAAGTGGAGGAAAGAGAATAACTGTGGGCTTTGCTTTTGACAGATGGTAGTAACGAGGTCATACTACCAAGGAGTAAAGAAGTAACAGGATGTGGGAAGAGCCAATGGTAGGGAGCTCAGGGTCGGGAAAGCCACCGGCCAGCGGCAAGTGGTCAGAAAGGTGATTAGTGCTAACTTGGGGAAATCTGGGAAAGTGGCTCTTGAGTTGTCCTTGAGGCTGGGTAGAACTTGGAAATGTGGACATGGGGGAAGGAATTTGCCACGGAGGAGTAGCCTGGGCCAAGGCGTGTAGGAAGGCGAGGACAGGTCAGGATCAGGAAATAGAAAGTGATAAAGTGACTGGAGAGGCTGGCCAGACAGAAATAGTGCTTAATAAGTATTTGTCCAATGATTAAATAAGTCAATGGCAGCATCAGATGTGGGTCATTGTTAGTTTGTTTATCTGTTTTGGTAACTAGTGGCGAGGAATTTTGAGTAGGGAGGTGGTCCGATCATAGTGGGATAGCAGCTCTGTGGAGGACAAATGAGAAGCAAGGCCGACTGGGGTGGGGACACGAATTAGGAAACCTTGGTGATTGTCCTAAGTGGCCTGCCTGCTTTCAGTCCTGGAAGGCCTGATTCTCTGCCTCTGTGAAAAGCCAGGCTGGAACGCTTCCTTCTTTTGCAATTGTGGTTCAAGGGATGTCAGCACTCAAGTTAAATGCGGGGTGTGCTTAAACACACACTGGGAACATCGGCAGGCATCCTATTTTTAGGGAGAGGACTAAGGTCTCCCAAACGCATTTGTACCAAGGTTAGCCTGGCTCCTAGGAAGGATCTAGTGAGGTGACACAGAACCTGACTGTCGGCCCTGAAGATCTGAAGATTGTCCAAGCCTCTAACAGTCTGGGCCTTGATGCTGCTGGTTCATCTTAGAGGGAGGACGGAAGGCCACCTGATGGCCCTCTCTTAGCCCTCCTCATCCACTCGGCGTTGACATCAATAAACGATGAAATCCCAGGGCCCAGGTTAACTAAGTCTGCGTTCTTTGCATGTGGTACAACACAGTTTGAAATTCAAAAATCCAAATGCTCTGAAAGAAAAGCAAATACAAATTAAGTTCTGGAGGAATCTGTCGGCATTTACTTTGCTTTCTTCTCCTCTTTAAGCTAACACCATTTCCCAAAGCTCCGATGTGAATCACAGCCCTACTGGAAGGAACGATGATGACTCTGGCCTAGTTTAAGCAGATGATCCCCCACAAGGTTGGGGAGAGAGGCTCTTCTGGGAGGGGTGGGGGCAGTAGGAGGTGCTGAGGCCGTGGCCTCAGGAGGGCAGAATGCCAGGTGTGGAATGGCTCAGGTGAGGTGGCCTGGAGCCAGGCAGACCCTGGAATCTACCTTTCCAGTTGACGAATCCATTGCTGGTGCTTTTTTATTTCATTAATGCTTCTTGTTAAAATTCTTTAAAGATACTATAGCTTACTAACTGAGTGTGGGCTTGGGTGAAATAGAACTGGTTTAGACCTCATCCCTAGCTGTGTGACCTTGGGAAGGGTTATTTAAGTTCACTGAACTATAGTTTGCACCCCTATAATTTGGGGACACCTGGAGTACTGCATAAAGATTATATGACATAATATATGAAATGTGTTTAGCAAAATGGAGGTAGTGAGCACTTAACAAAAGGTATTTTTTCCTTATTAATAGTAAAGAGTAAAGTTAACTACCTTAAAGGAGGAGGCAGAGGCCCTAGAGGAAAGGCAGACCCTCGTTTGGACGCTCGTTCTTTCCTCGGTGACTCTGGAACTTTGTGGCTGTTCTGAAGCTTTTTTCCCAGCGGTTATTGCAGGAGAGGCCAAGGGTCCCAGTCAGATGCAGAGCTGGCCCCGGACAGTCAGCCCTGTTACATCTGTGCTCATTCTCTCTCCTCTGGGACGTGGAGGGAGGAGAGGGGAGAAGAATCCGGTGGTGCATTCGCCCATGTAAAGGGCCCCACAGATAGGACTTTGGAGACCCACCTCGCATAGAGAATACAGATTTCTAAAGAGAACCAGACATTTTATTTGGCAATGTTACCTGGCCTTTCCCCATCAAGGAGTACCAGGAAATGACACCTGGAAGAAGCTAGTCTCTATGGAGGGAGCGGTCCGGGGCCCTCTCATCTGACCTCAGTAACCACCCCCCGCACTCTGGCCCAGTAGCTCTGTGTAAACTCTGTCTGCTCTAGGGATGGGACATGTGGGCCTGGACTCGATGTCCACTTGGGGGACCTGTTCCTTCCATGTGGAACCCAGAAGATGAAAGATTCGCTCGCTCTGGTTCACAAGGAACATCTCCAAGAAGGTCCCTCTCACCAAGGACACAGGGTTGTTAACCCCCGATAGTCACCCCTGCCCCCATTCCCAGGCCGAGCTGCTGGATGGCATCAGGGCCACATTCTTTTTAGAGCCCTAGAGTACCTTATCCCTGTAATAACAACCCTTTAAGCCCAGACATTCATCTTGGTCCTTTTCTGGGGTCACACTTTTGGATTTTGAGTTCCAAACTCTCCTTGGCAATTATCTAGCCATTAAATAAAAGGGAGGGGGCATTTTTTGCTGCTTTCTTTGCAGAAGCAAAACACTTTAAGTAGAGGACAAGGAACCAAGCAATTTTGCAGTAGGTTCTGAACTTTAGCCTCACTAAAAATCTATTTTATTTTGAAGAACAGGAAGGACCTGGTGTTCCATCTGCTGTTGTGCACGGTGGCCCCACGCTGATGGTATTTAATTTTCTATAGCTCAAGGCTATAGAAAATGTCTCTACTGACATTTTTCTACTTCTGCCTCCTCTCCTTCTTTCCTGTGTCTCTATCTTCCTGGTTTGCTAAGCATCTCTCTCCATTTTTTTTTTCACTAGTCAATGCCCAGCTTCCCAGTTCCTCGAGAAGAGGCCTTTGTTTCTGGAGTCCTCCCAGAGCCTTCCCTTGTTTGTCTGAGATGCAGTCATTGTGTGCATAACTCATCTGTTTCTTTAACACCGTGGCTCCTTGCAAAGGAGAGATAAAATTTGGGAAGCACAGCAGCTCCCCGCTTTCTTTGCCCTTTAGCCACCAGCAGACTCAGCTGAGCTCAGAACACCCCAGAGTTTCAGGCCTTTTAAACTCCTCAAATTTACAGTTTCAGGAAACTTGCCTCATGCTCCCAGTGGTGGCTAAAAGCATCAGTCAAACAAACGCTCATCTCCTTTCCTTTCTTTTCCTTTCCTTTCCTTTTTTTAGATTTATTTTTATTGGTTTTTATGGAGGGCCTGAGGGAATCCGCCCTGAAATATTTGCCCAGGCAGTTCGCTCTTCTTAAGTAAAAGCGCTCGCTGGGCCTTGCAGTCAGCACCGTGCACTCTCTCGCGCTCGCTCGCTCACTCTCGCTCGCTCCCTTACTCACCTGCTGAGTCACTGAGTCTCTTCCTAGCACCTCCTGTGTGGCCGGCACCCTGTGAGACTCTTGGGGACAGTGGTGAGCACACTGAGCCCTGCAGGAGCTGTCCAGCCTGCCTGCTGACCGAGGAGATGGAAGTTCAGGCTCGGATTTGTTTTTTTATAGCGTCAGTTTTATTGGGAGCCCAGCGGCATCCCATTCTTCTTATGTTCCTGCCACTACTTGAGATACAAGAGGCAGCACATATTTTTTCTGGGGATTTTATTTTATTCCCCCAGGATCAGCAAGTCCCAACCGCTCCTTCCCCTCACCCATACCTCATTCTCTTCCTCCTCCTTCTCTCCCCAGCACACTTGGTAGCTCCAGCAGCTGGGGACTGGCTGGGCTCCAACATGTTCATGGAAGTTTTTCAGATTTCTTTCCAAGGAAGGGTGATGTGGAGGAGGAAGAGGGACGGGAGTTCGCAATGGTTGAGTTTCTGCTCTGTGTCAGGCACTGTGCCTCATGGGTTTGCAAGTTCATTTTCACTTAACCCTCATTCTCAGCGTGCTTGTAAGGCAGATAATATCATTCCCACATTAATGAAGAAGAAATGGAAGCTGAGAAAAGGTCACACAAATTATCCAAGAGTAGACATTTAGTACATCACATAACCGTGCCTGGAACCCAGGTCTATCGGAATCCAAAAGTCAGATTCTTGCCACTGCAGCCTGCGTGTGTGAGTATGTGTGTGTGTGTGTGTCGGTGTGCGCGTGCGTGTGTGTGCACGTGTGTGCACGTGCACTAAAGGATAAGCTAGGAGAGGATAAATTGAGCAGTAAGCATCATGCCAGCTCCTCCTCCCACTCTGAGCCCTGGACCTGAAGAGCATCTTGCCACCCTTCTGCTTCTGGTGTTGAACAGATGAGGCATTAAGGTAATGAGGTATCTGGCTCAGGCCCCTGAGGGATTTCTACTTTCATTCATGTGGCCTAGTGGGCTCCAGAGCCAGACTGCCCAAGTTCTAATCCCGGCTCTTCCATTTGCTAGCTGTGCTACCCCGGGCAAGTTGCTTACACTGTCTGTGCTTCAGTTTCCTCTTCTGTAAAGGGGATAATAATAAGATTACTGTCCTTATTCCTAGAATAATCAAAGTCATAGAGACAGAGAATAGAATGGTGGTTGCCAGGGGCGATGAGAAGGAAGAAATACTAGGTTTTACGTTATGTATATTTTGCCTCGATAATAGAAGAAAGAGTGCCTTTCTGCAGGAGTTGAGGGAGGCTTGAATGAGAAAACGCAGAGTAAATGCTCCAGAGACGGGAGCTTTTCCTTGCATGCTCCAGCCCTGGCCTTCTCTAGGGCGGTCCTGGAAGCCAGGGCAGAGCTTTGTGGCATGCACCTGTCACTTGGCCCAGGGATGAAGAGTCTGGAGCAGCTCCCTGTGCGTGGTTCGGCAGCTGTCAGGCCGGGGCTGGCTACCGTGCGTTTTAATGGAAGAGCCTCGCTGCCCACGTCAAACGCCAGGGTTATAAATGGAACGCTGCTTGCTAAATTGCCCCATTTTGCACAGACTCACTCCATAAGTTGCTGGCTCTGACGTGAGGCTGAATTTGGTGGTTAAGCCAGAACAAGAGAATTATGAACCCATGGAGGAAAACATCCAATTAAATGGCATCAACACAGCATGTCTGAGAAGAGAATGGTGTTTTAATGTTTTCACTTGCCTTGCCCACAAATATTTATGGAGTGTCGACAGGGAGGGGTGGAGTGCAAAGTGCTGAGAGTTCACATCCAAGGACAGCCAGCGGCGTGTGCAGCAGAGGGAAGCAGAGGGAAGCAGCCACACACAGCAGACCGCGCCTGCGTCCTGCTGGACCTTCAGACTTCCTGCACGCAATTCTCCCCAAACACTCCAAATTCAGTTCGGATCGATAGTGTTTATTGTGTGGCGTACAGAGCTCAGAAGGTTGGGGCGTGGAGCTGTTGGCACAGAAGGCTCCCCTGTCTTTGTTCTGGCCTCTGAGGACCGTAGTCCACTGCAGCCACGATGCTCCCCCAGTTCTAAACCCAGAGGACCCTCCACCCCTCAGGAAGCTCCCCAAGGCCCATCCAGCTCAGGGCCCAGGACCGACCCTCTATCTAGCACTCCCCAAGCTCTCTGTGGCGAAGGACCAGGTTTTTATTTTGTTTTGTTTTGTGTTTAATTTCCAATCCATTATGGGTAGATACTTTTATAAAATACAATTTAAATGAATTACCAAAGTCATTTAATAAATGAATGAAGAAATGAAGTAGAAAAATGAAATAAGAAACAAAGAGATACAAAATATAAGGCCACGTTTTAAAATCATTATATCCGACAGACATGAATTTACCTAGTCAAATTGCTCTACAGGTTTCTAGATGCTTACTCTCCATTTTTTGTGCTTATTGTGTGACAGATTAATAACAAAATGGCTGCACCCCGATACTGGCTGCGGGGGCCCATTTTAAATGGCGCTATGCTAGATCGCGGGTCTCCTGAATGGTGTGCAATCAACTGGGGTGTGGAAAGAAAATATTAGCACTTGTTTCTATTTTTATCACCTCTTTTATTTTTGTGTATATTTCGAATGTGCACAGCACAATAGTAAGATAAGACACCTATAATGGATAAATAAGTAAGTTCCATATGGCAAGTTGTGTGCAGAATCCTTTCACTGAGAGCTATGTGAGCAAAAACATTTGAAGTCTCCTGCCGTGGACTACTCACATGAAAGCTATCAGTGACCCTCTTTGAGGTCGTCTGTTATCTTGCACTGGGCTCCTCTTATTTAAGATTTTATATATCTATGACTGTTCTAAAATGATAAATTCTTTGAGGGCAGGAACTATGCCTTATTACTATCTATTTATTAAGCCGAGAAAAGCATGGATGGGATCCCGGGCACTGCGCTAGGATATGGGAACATAAAGATGACTAGGAATGAATCTCCTCTCTTTAGGGTGAACATGTCAAAGTTAAGGACAGAGATTTGCAAATTAATAATTGTTTTTAGTGTCACACGTGAGATTGAATAAGAAGTATAAGAACCAAACTTAGGCATAGAGACAGGTTAACTCCGTTGGAGGTGGTTCTCAGAGACCACCCAGAGGAACGGATACCTGAGAAGATATTGAGAGAAGACCAGGCTTTGTGTGGCTGACAGGAGCAGGTAGGACATTCTGGCTTATATGAGCCTGCAATAAGGCATAGAGTTATTCACACCCATTATGATTATTTAAAAAAAAATCAGAAAATAACAAGTGTATGTGAGGATATGGAGAAATTGAAACCCTTGTGCACTGTTGGTGGGGACTGTAATGGTGTAGCATCTGTGGAAAGCAGTATGGCAGTTCCTCAGAAATTAAACAAAGAATTACCATATGATCCAACAATTACAATTCTGGGTCTATTGAAAGCAGGAACGCAAACAGATATTTGTACATCCACATTCATAGAAGCATTTTCAGAATAACCGAAAGGTGGAAGCAACCAAAGTGTCCATTGATGGATATACGGATAAACAAAATGTGGTATATACGTACAATGGAATATTATTCAGCTTTAAAAAGGAAGGACATTCTGACATATGCTACAACATGGATGAACCTCGAAGACATTGTGCTGAGTGAAATAAGCCAGTCGCAAAAGGGCAAATATTATATGATTCCACTTATATGAAGTACCTGGAGTAGTCAAAATTATAGATAGAAAACAGACTGGGGTTGCCAGGGGCTGGGGGCAGACAGGAATGGGAGTTGTTTTTTAACGGGTACAGTTGGGAAAATGAAAAACTCCTGGAAGTGGATGGTCGTGATGGTTGCACAACAGAGTGAAGGTACTTGATGCCACTGAACTGTAGACTTAAAAATGGTCGAAATGGCAAATCTTACGTCATATATATTTTACCAAACACTTTAAAAAAGGCAAAAAGTTACCAGTGACACGGCATGTTCAGAGCACAGTGTCTTCTGCACCTCACTATGGCCAGACCAGTTCAGAGGAGAGGAGGGGGGAGCGAGGAGACACTGTCCCTCCCTCGCACACCCCTCTCCAGCTGCTCACTCCCTTTGCTCCCTACCTGGACTGCCAGCTTTTACGGTAGCCTTACCTCTTCGTAGCCACGTCACCTCCACCCATAAGTGCACTCACCGGGGACCGGCGGCGGCCCCACGCCTTCCTGGAATGGCTCACGGTGGCCTCTTTCATGCTAAATCCCATGGACACTCCAGTGTCCTCGACATTACTGATCTCATGCTCCTTGTCGAAACTCTCCTCTCCTTACAGTTCTTGGATTCCCTGCTGCCTTCTCCCGGTTCCATGTTTCCTTTGCACGTTTCTCTCTCTCCAGTTGTCTCTCCATGAAGATTTCCCCCCACATCTCGTGGGTTCTCTTCTCGTGTTTGGTAGCCTCCTCTTGCTGGCTCTCATTCCCTCTTACTATTTATCGTTTACATTTCAGTGACTCCCAAATCGATGTCTCTGTTCCCAGATCTCTCACCGTAGCATAAGATCTGGATATTCATCTGCCTCTTAAATGTCCCTCTGTCGGCTCACGCTCAGCCTATTATCAGTGGCACCACCATCTTTCCCACCCCGCATCACGCCCCTTTCCTCTTCACCTCCGACATATCTTCTGTTAGCATCTCGTTAATTCCACCTCCTTTCCACGTCTCAAGTGCATTTCCTTTCCATGTTGATAATGATAATACTTTTTATAAGGCTACTACTATTTTTGACCACTGTGTGCTCTTCGTAGGTGCAGACTTATTCGTCTTGGAATCCTCAAGCTAACAGAGTGCTTCGCTTGCTGCGTAGTGCTAAGTCTAATGAATAATAATAATGATAATGAAAATATCTGATGCCTATATGGTGCTTAATATGTGCCAGGCACTGTTCTAAGCACTTCACGTGTAATAACTCACTCAATTCTAACAATTACCCAATGAGGTAGATACTATAATTCCTTTTACAAATGAAAAACTGAGGCACAGAGGGGTTAAGCGACTTGCTCAAAGTCCAGCTTGTAGAAACTCAATGTTGAATGTATGAACGAAACCGTGAATGGATGAATAAATGCATGAGGCCAGAAACGTGGGCTGGGATGTGGTAATTTGTGGCTTGCTTACAGTTAGTAGATTGGGAGCTGTTTCTTGGGTTTCTTTCTAAGGCAGCACTAATTGTTTGTTTTGGCAGTTGTAGTTTGCCCCAAGGTATGGTGGTGCATCACGGAGAATAAGAATCTGATATATGTGGTGAAAAGAAATAAGGAGATAAAACATTCTTGATGGCGAGGGAAAGGAAGGTGGCTGGTCCAAGGTGTTATCTCAGTTGGAGATGTGAGTCAGAGTGGTTACCTGCAGTCTGCGCCTGCGGGGTGATGTTGGCATCCGGCCTCGTCCAGCCCTTCCCACACAAACGTCGTGACCAGTGTCCCCTCAGGAAGCCACAAACCTGAGATTTATATAGCACAATGTCCTGGACAACAATCCGGGCTGCTGGCTACCTGTCATTGTCCCTTATTTTAAAAACCCGTTCTTGATACTCACATCTCCTCTACCACATTAGAACCGGGTTGAACTATTGGTTGCTCATTTCCTAATCTCAAAAAATGACGCTGCCTGGACCTGTTTGCTGTCTTCCTCACTTCTTAATCCTCCCCGAGCTTTCTCTCTGTTTTCGTTGGGCTCTGCCTTACAGTTCTGTGGTTCTGCCCCCGCCATTGAGAAAGAAAAACAAAGGGTCCTTCTCCCTCTTCCACTGCCCTGGTGGTTCAACCTTTTCATTTTAAATACGAGCCAACAGAAATCTAGAGGAAGTTGAGGATCTGGTCTGTGAAGCTGGACGGGACTCCTTGTCAGGTTCCGGGGGACGCGGAGTTAGACATTATTCTCTTTTTGCCCGAATGTCTTTCCTGCAGCTTCTAAGTACATATAACAAAACGAAGTATAAATTTATTTTTAATACTTTTTCTGTGATTTCTCCTTTTATTTTTCTACTTAGAAAAATAATTTTTAAAATCTCTTCTGTTTCATTTCTTCTCCGATGGTTCCCCTCTCTAAAATATGCTTTAACATAGAAAAATAAAGGAGTGTGTAGTTTCTATCTTCCCTTCTAGTAATTGTATACAAATGGAGAGGTTGCCCATAGGATACCTGAGGAAAGGTGAATCGTCAGGGCCTGCTCTTCTCACAAGTCTTACCTTGTGTGCTCCAACTGATGAAAATCGCTTTAGGGCAATCAGTGTCATGTGATGTTATCTGTAAATTTGTTTACACACCCGTTTTATCCAACACGCCCTGAGCTCCTTGAAGGCGCAGGTTGTGTCTCATCCCTTCTGTGTTGCCAGTCCACAGCACCATGCCTTGCACACAGCACCTGCTCGATAAATGGCTACGGTGAAAATAGAAGACCGGTCATTCATTCAGGGCTTCTACTCCCTGAATAGGGAAGACTACCTACAGGAAGTGTTCTTTGAGCTGAGCTTTAATGGAAAGACAGCACGTGATAGCAGGAGGAAGAAGGTTGTTTTTATGCACATGGAATAAGCCAAACAAAGGCTTGGAGCAGGAGGCTAAAATTATTAGGTTGCCCATCAGGAAATTAAACAGCCGATCCATTCATTAGCGAAAGAATAAATGACAGGTCTTGTGCATTAGTAGACTCTTAATAAGCAAGAGCCACGTTGTGAATGTCATGTTAGCCAGTCCTCTCAAGTCACCCATTCTTAAGTCTTGCTATTGAAAATCGTGAAGATTGTACAGAGCACTCGTGTGGGAATAGGGTGTTACCATCCCTCTTTTATAGCTGTCTCTGTCCTCCTATTTCTCAGGCTATCGAGATGGTTTATATTTGCTCAGATGATCTCATGCAGACATCGGTGCAGGGTCACGTCACCCCTCACCCCAGAGTGGAGGCTTTGTTGTGTGTCTGTGAGGGGGACCTCATAATAAACTCACAGACCTCTTCCAGTTGGGGTCCCTGACTTCAGACTTCAGTCTACTCCACTGGCCATGTTGAAATTGGTCTGCCAGGGTCAAGTACATCCTCCTCAGGGAAAAACGTGTCTAAAATGAGGGTGAAGTGACAAGAAGGTTTAACAAGTTTCTGAGAGTCTGTTGGTTGCCGCCATCTGTGCTCGACGCTTTTACATCTCATTCGTTCCTCGTCACAGCCATGGGAGAGAAGTATGGCCCCTTTTTACGAAAAATAAAGCTAAGGTTCAGAGAAATTATATCATCCTGCTTGAGGTTACATAAATCAGAGACGAAGCCAGAATCAACTACAGGCAAGCCTTGTATCCTTCCAATGGCTGTTATAAAAATATCTGAGGCCAACAAATAACCCAATTTTAAAAATGAGCAATGGGTTTGAATAGACATTTCTCCCAAGAAGATATGCAAATGGTCACTAAGCACATGAAAAGATGCTCAACATTTTAATTAGGGACTCGCAAACCAAAATCACAATGAGATACTGTTTCATACCCACTGTGATTAAAAAAAAAAGACAGACAATAACAAGTGTTGGTGAGGATATGAAGAAATTGAAGCCCTTATATATTGCTGGTGAGAATGTAAAATGATACAGTTGCTTTAGAAAACAGTCAATTCTTCAGAAAGTTAAATTAAAGATACCATATCACTCAACAATACTACTCCTAGGTATAGACCCAAGAGAATTGAAAACATATGTCCACACAAAAATTTGTATATGCACATCCATAGCAGCATTATTCACAACAGACAAAAGAGGGAAACAACCCTAAAGTCTATCAACTGATAAATGCATAAATGAATAGTGGTATATGTATATAATGGACTATTATTCAGCCATAAAAGAAATGATGTACTGATACATGTTATGACGTGAATGAACCTTGAAAACATTATGCTAAGTGAAAGAAGCTGGACACAGAAGGCCACATATTGTATGATTCCATTAATATGAAATGTCCAGAATAGACAAATCCACAGATAGGAAGTAGATTAGTGGTGGCCAGGGGCTTGGGCGGGGGTTGGGGGAGGGGGGGAGGGAGGGATCTGTGAATATACTAAAAACCACTGACTTGTACACTTTAAAATTAAGGGTGAATTTTATTGTGAGTAAATTTTATCTTAATAAAGCTATTATAAAAAATATATATCTGAGGCCAGAGGGTTGGCTTAAAGCAAGTGTCAGGTAACCATATTTAGGAAAACCCTAACCGTTGGGCACATATTATCAAGCTTTAGAATTTAACAATAAAATGACCAATGGAATCCTTGCTGGGAGTGTCTGTACGTTTCAGGCTTGGAAATGAGGTTCTTGAGAAACGGCCAGAAAGGAGAACAAATACCCCTTTTGGTTCATCACTGAGATATACCACTCAATGCAAGGACTATTCACGTATCTCACAGGGATTAAGATGCTAGAAGTGTACAGTCAACGGGAGACACAACCCGTCATTTATAATACAGTGGTACAATAAAAGTGCCACTACTGCCGGTTCCATCAGTTCATTTATTTAAAAAATATTTATCGAGCATCTAGAGTGTGCCAGGTACTTTGCTAATAGTGTCAGAATTTATCACATTTATTCCCTCACAGACAACTTATAAAGTATTAGCCTCCGCATTCCACAGATGAGAAAACTTAGGCTCACAGAGGTTAAGGTAACTGTCCAAAGCCACGTAGCTAGTGAGTGGCAGAGACAGATCGTGTCCCCAAATTTGGCTGACTCCGAAGCTAAGGGTCAGAAGGTTGGATATAACAGTCAAGAACAAGCAGTGGCTGGCCAAGTGGGGACAACGTGAGGAAGGTGGTGGAATGAGGATCAGCCCAGACCCCGGAGTCAAAGGCCTGCATTTGAATCCTGCCTCTGTCACCTCATGGGGATGTCGCACAGATTTGAAAAGTTATGCATGCAGAAATGCTTACAACAGTGCTTGGCACGTAGTGGACACTCCGTGTGTGGAGTGTTCGTTATTATTATCACCTCTTTTGCACACACGCAGGTGTTCATGGCCCCGAGGTTAGTGACTATCGGTAAATCACTAAAAGGGTGGAAGAGCCTCTCAGATTTAGAGTTGAAGCAATGGTTATCTCTGGGGAGAGGGTTTGGGAGAAGGGGAACGTAAAGAAAGAGGAAGGATGTTTTCACTCTTCTTTATTCTTATGTTCAAATTTTTTACAAGCATGCGTTAATTTTTAAAATAAAACACCGCTGATAAGAAAGCTTCCACCAATAAAAGAAGACTTCTACTTGGGGAAAGAACAAAACCAAACCTAGGGCATCTGTGTTTATTTTAATTGGGAAACCCCAAAAATCAGTCTTCTCCATGCAGCCCACAGCCCAGAGTCTATGTAGGAAGGGGCACAGTGCCAATTCTGCAGATTCACTTACCTTGCTCCTTCAGCCTGTTTTCCATTATGGGTAAATTTGTTGTAATTTGATCTTGACAGATGACCTGGCAGGAGTTTCTAGACCTCAGCTCTGCAGTGGGCACCTCTCAGCATCCTCCCTGCCTGGTGCTCCCTAGGTGGGTGATATTTATGGGAGACGACAAACAGGGCTTCCTCTAGGAGATGTATGGGTGTGTGGGGGGTGGGTGGGGTGGGGGGAGACCTGTGGATGTAAAAGTCTGAGAATTTCAATTATGATGAGGATCTGGGGATGGGGAGAGGGAGGAAAAGGAAGCGGAGAGCAGCCGGCATCCTCCCGTGGAAAGACAAGCTGTCTCTCCCATCTCACCCTGGGGAGTGAGCTTGGCTCTGCATCTTCCATCTCGCCCAGCCTCAAATTTTCTGTGTCAGCGCTACAAAGCTGTTTTTCCTCGGCTGAGAGTTGGCTTTCTTGTCTATGAAACGGGCTTCATATTTGCTCCGTTCCAAGGATTTTGGGAGATTTAGTTAGCTTTGGCCCGAAATGTTTCATATAGACTTCTGGGAGCAAAGTATAAAATGAAAGAGAAATAAAAACAAGGCACAGTTGAGCGACTCACTGGGTTTGGAGGAAGCCAAGTGTATGTGAAGCCACTTAATTCACATTTAGACTTGACATCCCACAAGAAGAGGGTTCGAAGCCAGCAAAACTTCAGTATTTTACATTTAACTTCATGTAAGGACAAGGATAGGCTTGGGCATAGCTGCTAGAATGTCGTAAGCAAAAGCACTGTCGTTATCTTGCAGGTGTCTCTACAGGAAGAATAACTAGAAAATTTTTATATCCAGGCTAGAGTCCCAAGAACAAATGCTTTCCAGGGCTTCCTGCCTTTAAACAACACTTGTTTCACGCCTCTGTTGGACGCGGCCTCACACATCAATCCATGTCATGGACTGACCTGTCACTATTATAATCAAGTAATTTGAGCTCCTCCCCCCTACTCCCGACCCTTAAGCATTTTATTTATGCTACAGCAATAAATCTTATTTTGATGATGTGGTGCTTCCCTTCAGAAAGAAGGGATCGGTCCCTTTTAAAGAGAAGTCAAATGGTAAAATGGAAGGAGTCAGAAAATCTTATAATGAAAAAAGCCTCTGAGATCGTGTCATCTAATCCTCGTGTTTTATAGTGGAGGAAATCGAGGACTAAGAGGTTTAGTCATTTTCCCAAGGTGACACAGAGCTAGCGGCGAGGATGCCAGAGGCACATCTCACTCTCCTTCCCCTACATCGTCAGGATGCTGCTGCCTTTGGATCACTCATGCAGTTTAGCTTGAGTGAATTTGGAGTGGTTTGGCAGGGAGCACGTACCAGCTTTAGCGTGTGCCCTTTACCTTTCAATTTTCTGCCATCCAGAAAGGAGGAGGGGGATGTGAGAGGGCAGAAATAAGGGAAAGCTGCACACTCTTGGCATGCCGGAAGATTCTAGAAATATTTTATACCCAGCACATTTAGGAAAGACTAAAATTGCCAGACCAAAGGGTGAGAGAGAAAGGGATGAGGGAGGTCTTCCCAACGATCCTCTCTGGTTGCCGCCACTGCCCCCTATCTGGCTTGCTCTCTGGGTGTCTGTCTTCGACCTGGACACTCAGCTCAAGATGTTATAGAACGTGTTTGCAAAGTTTTTACTTTTGCGTCTTTGCTTGAGCCTTACCTCTTCCCTTCTCACCCTTCAAAGCCAAGCTCAGAAAATCATGTTCTTCATGAGAGCTCCCCTGCAATAATATTCTAGTGGATTTGAAGTCTCTCTCCCTGAGCCACCCAAGCATTTGGCCATGTCACCTAGGTTCTGCCATAGATTATTTTAGTGCACTGTTTCTACTCCTCACCAACATCCTCCACACTCTGCTCTCCTGTCCCCTCCATAACCATCCCATATCACTCATTATAAGCTTTTCTAGGGCATGTGTGTGTCTTATTTATCTTTCTATTACCCGTAGCATATGGAACAGACCCACTGTGGGCACTAAAATTGAACAGATTATTGGCTGTGAATTGTAACAGTAGACCTGACCCTCTTAATGAAAAGTTGCTTGGTTTTAGAAGCTCATGTTCAGACGGATCCAGTTTAATCTAGAAAGCTTCACCTTCCACTGCCATAAATAGTCCCTGGCAGCCTGAAGGAATGTTAGCACCCTCCAGAGGCGAACATTTCTCACCTCCTTGCTAGTTAACTCTGCTTGTTTCTATAGCACACATAGTCATAACCAGCTGGCTCAGACCCATGGTTTATCCAGCTGGTCTTGTCTCTGGCCTGACAGTGGGGCCCATGGTCTAACAAGATTCAGGTCGAGTCCAAGTTTAAACAAAAGATTGAGATCCAGGACAAATGTAGATGGAGATGATGCTACATTTTTATACTCTGTAATTTAGCAGGTACGTGCTAAACTACATACCTGGCTGGCCCGGGTCCTGGCACCCTGGGGCACTCCGAATATTGCTGATTAGAAAACCTCAGAGTCAACAAGCTACTTAAATGCACCCAACAGGCTGGCTATTCACTGGAAGTGGCTCTAAGAGTCTGCGGCTCTCTCTGACTGACAGGGAACAGCATAGCATAATGGTTAAGAACGAGAAGTGTTTGGACAGAACTGGGTGAAAGCCCAGGCTCCAGCGCTGCTAATGGAGTGATGTAAGATGCTTAATCTCCGTACGGCTCACTTAGAACCGTCTATAGAATGGAGTAATAAATAGCCCACTTCATGGCATAGTTTTGAGGATGATATGGGATTTTGCATCTCTCAGTCGTGTCAGACTCATAGTAGATGCTCAGCACATGCCAACTGTTGTGAGTCTATGACTCCCATGTGCCTAGTAGTAGATGCTTGGCCCCTTGAGCAGCAGCTCTTCATTGGTTCTGGCTTTTAAGCAGGAAGTGCTGCTCTCAGAAGACTAAGCTGAGCCCACTCTACTCTCAGTGGAGGTCTGAGATTTCCCAAAGAAGTGCCTGAGCCTGGGAGAAAGGCAGCAGAGGCTCCACAGGTTAGAACGACAGCACTACCTGTACAGGCCCAGAAACACGTTGCGAGCAGAATCTAGGCTGGACCCAACTGAGAGTTAGCCAATGGAGTCTGTGGAGCGCAAGCTGCGGGAGCCCACACCAGGGCTACGTGTCTGAGCTTGGCCTTGTTAACCTCTCCCCCAACCAACACATGTAATGCACATTTATTAATTCATTCACTCAACGAAATGTTATTAAGTGCCTGCTCTGTGCCTGGCACTAAGCTCATGGAGTTTTCATTCAAGTCGGGAAGACAAGATGTCGATCGGTTTGCCAGAGGAATGACAATATAGTGCTGGCTCCCAAACCTTAGTGTGCATCGGGAACCTCCGAAGGGTTTGTGGAAACACAGATTGGGTGCCCACCCTCTGTTTCTGACTCAGTAGGTTCAGAGTGAGGCCCAGTCATTTGCGTTCCTTGTGAATTTCCAGGTGCTGCTGATGCCACTGGAGAACCCCTGATATATAATGACAAACTGTGAGAGGTTCTCCCGGGAAAAATACAGGGGGTTCTGAGATAGTATGTCGGAGGGCCCTAACTCAGATCTGAGGGGTCTTAGAAGTCCTCTCTGAAGAAATGGGGTTTAAACTGAGACCCGAAGCTGGACCGTCGGGAAAGATGGGGGGAAGCATGTGGCGGCTGTGATGGCGAATGGGAGAACGGAGGCCAGTGTGGCTGCAGCCTGGCGGGCGCTGGGGCAGCCGTTCGGGCAGAGTCCAAAGTACAGGGGTCATAGGTCATCGGGGCCTTGTAGCGGAAGAGTTGTGGGCTATGTGCTAAGTCCAGTGGGAAGACTGCACTGAGTTGAGCGATAGAATGACACATTCTTTCTGATTGATAGTCTAAAATTTTAACTCACCGCCACCAATGGATTGCAAAGAGGCAGAGATGGTAACGGGGGAGTGGTTCGGAAGAGTATACAGAAATCGAGGCAAAAAATGGTGGCTTGGATGTGGATGGTGCCTACAGTGATTGAGAGAAGTCCGTAATCTGGGATATTGTTTGGAGGTAAAATTGATGCAGTCTGATGATTCATTGGATGTGGGAGAGAGAGAGGAAAAGAAAAGCGTTGAGGATGCTTATAGGCAAATAGGGTGAAATTATAAGAGGATAGGTCTGATGATCTTTCTGAGAAAGTGATGAAAGTTTTGTGTTCGTGGCTACTGACAGTCTTTATTTAATCTAACCACCCACCCTTTCTACCCCATTCCCTTCTCATCTCCTTGTTATCAAGCCAGTCTCTACCCATCTGCCACTTCTTTGGGCAAGTTAATCTGTTTGCTCTGACAATAGGCTATCTGAAGATGAAGGCAAAGACTCTGGTAAGTTCGATCAAGACTTGTGGGCTTGGGTCCCCAGTTTGACAAACATGGTGGGGAGAAAGGATTGTCCACGCATACAGACTCTCTCCCCCTTTCAAGCTTTCTCTATTTAATTCTTAAAACATTAATTAGAGAAAGCTTAATATCGTCATCCGTATTTTACTGAAGCGACACTGAACCAGAGCAACATGTCTCGCTCTCTCCCAGGGAAGCCACTTACAGATCGAGCGTTTGGGACTTCGGGCTCCCAGGTACCTCATCGGGGCCTCTCTCTTGCTCAAGCAAGTAGAAGTGGGTCACGAGTTGCAATTAGGGACGGGAACAGGATGTTCCCAGCTGGAGGTCTGAGTACCAGTGAGTCAAAGTGGAGGTTCCCATGGCAATGGTAAAGCCACCTCTTTTCTGAGACCAGAAACCTAGCAGTATGGGGGTGAGTCAGCTGCTGCTTTGAAAACCTGTTGTAGTTCTTCGCTTTCATGTCTTAGGTTGGAAAGATCTGCGACGACCGGGTTCCTGGGCATTTGACAGTTTCGGATGGTTTTCCACATGGTGTTGTGGTCTCAGGATTGAAGCCTAGAAGCGTCATCTCATGTCTTTCCCGTTTCGCCGCACCGTCCCCAGTGAATGATGGACTTAAGACTTCAATGGAATAAGATTTTCTACTAGCTTAAAAGTCTTCCTCAGGGCATTATAAAATTTTTCATCTTTTCTGATTCTGAAAAATATCAAGAAGGGAAGGATGAATGAAAAAGATCTGGCTGATGGTTTCCAAAAGATCTCTGAGATCTTCTGTCTCTTTAGGAGGTTGTGTTCAGGAAGAGATGGCCCTCCTGCCTGAGCCCCCTCTTTATGTCCCCAGGCTCATCTGGTCCTGTTGCATTCCCAGGCCATGCAGGCACCTTCATGCTCCATCTCAGGATGAGTCAGAGAATTCTTGAATCACAGAATGTCAGAGCTGGGGAGTGCTTCAGTCAGAGAGGGGTGAGCACTGAGCAGCCTGAGGCTGTAAGACTTCGGTCATAGTGCAGGACCTCATTGTGGTCACTGTGTTCCTCAGACCAACAATTAGTTTTATAGGTCCAGTTTTCATAAACCGGCTCACAATAACCAGGTTTGCAATAAGTTAACATATAAACTCAAATGTCCACATGTGCCTTTTACAATGGGGGATATTCTACTTCAGAGACCAGAATTCTCACATCCCTTATCCAGTGTCAGAGTATTTGGGAGACAGAACTGATTGTCAGAAGCTTACTTAGCAATCAGAGCTTCAGAGCAGAGGGCAGGGGATGACCTTAAATGATCTTTTATCTTTGACAGAAACCCCTGATGAACTACCTCTGCCCAACAGCAGACACTTCTGGGTTATGGCAGAATGTTGGTCTGACCCTGAATTAGCTGTTCTCTTCCCAGGACAGCCCTGGGAAAGGAAATACTGATAAGTTCTGCTACTTTTGGCTTATATGGGGTCCACTCAGACCATATCCGTATTGGTATTACATTCCATTTTATTGGATTTCAACTGTCTTGATGGTAATATTATTTGCAATTATGTCCACACCGTGGTCACCTGGTCTCCTGTTTTACTGACGTTCTCTCTTAGGATGGGTTGATTGTTAATAGTGTTCTTTTCCAAAGGTGTTCAATTTTTATATTTTTATAGTGAGCTCAGTAGAGCCTCCTCCAGGACTATAAAAAGACCAGCAGCTTTCCCAATTCAACACTTTAGAACACAAATTCCCAATGCCATATCCCCAGGCCACCTTGCCTTGAACACTGCCAATAGTGGGGAGCTCACCACCCTCTGGGGGCTCAGTTCTTTCAACCAAGGCCCTAGGCTGAAAGAGGTGAACCAACCACAGATAATATCAATGTCCTCATGTGTCTAGCACCTGCCTTGTGGATGAGATTTTTTTTCTCGAGTTGCTAGAGGGGACATAGGAGAAGAATAAGTGATCAGGAATGGGTGGCCTGTTTCTAAAGTTTTTCAGTGAAGGAGCGTTCAGACCTTTACAGACTTGGCATTTTGTGTCTTCAGCATCCCTAGAGCTTGTTCATTCACCTAGAACTACACCCATGCATCCAGGGCTCCGAATGTTTGTTATTTTGATGGCGAACCATCAAGAAAGGTGAACCCTGTGGCCCAAATGAAGAGTTGTCAGGACAAGGTTGGGCCTATCATGGAGGGAATATCCTGTTACTGGGATCTCATGAGGCTTGTCAGTGCCTGAAAATCTCCATTGCCTTTGGACCTTTTTTTTTTTTTTTCAGTTGTAGCATTGTACAGAAGGTTCCCTATGATCATGCAACTCGTTTTACATAAAATCAGTAACAGATGAAGATAGAAGCGGCTGAGCAAAGAGCAAGACCCCGAGGAAAAGGAAGCCAGGTGCTGGAACAGCAATCTGGAGCACGCGCCCCTGTTCTAAAGGGGAGAATGGCAATTTTGAGTGACGGTCAGTTGACTGCTAATAGTGATGGGACATGGCTCCCCAGGACCAGCCCCCAGACCCTCAGAACAAGGTTTCATGGTGAGATTTCACTGCCATTTTTGCTGACGCAGTTCTGACATTGAAACTGGGGAGTTTTCTCTCCACTTTTATGTTGAACTCAGTGAGTCAGCTTACGGTTCAAAACCCAGCTGTACTACTCAATAGCTTTGTGATAAAGGAAGGTACTTCATTTCTCTGAGCCTTAGCTCACTCAGCTATTTAAAAAATAAAAGGAAGAAAGAAAAAAGAAAATAATACCTACCCAGAAGGACTGTTTATGAAGATTAAGTGATATTACATGTAACGTGTGGCATGAGGTAGACATGCAATAAATGTACGTAATTATTTATTCTTTTACTTCTTGGAGCAGCTCTCCTTAATGTGTCCCTTAAGAATTTCCTCTACTCCATTTCCAAGAGTATTATCTAGATGTAAAATCATTCACTCACATTTTCCAGAAGCTGAATCGTGATCAAGCCTAATAACAAAAGTGAATCTTGACAAATTAACATCGGCCCTTGAAATTCAGAGATGCATATCCCTTATTAAAGATAACTTACATATTTTAAGTTATAAAATTTGGGTAATTAAAGGAGGGGCCTGTTTTTCCCCCTCTGCCTTCCTTTCTCCTTTTTCTTTGTTCCCTTTATCATCGAGACCTTCAACCTGCAGGATATCTTTGAATGGGTTTATCTTAATTTTCCCTCCTAAATGGACCAAGGCTGACCAGGACAGCTCCCTGGGAATGGGGACCCCTCTCGTCCTCTTGGATACTCTAGGTCATAGCTCTTGTTTGGCGTATGAGTCCGGAGGAAAGGAGGAGGACCTTGACTATCATATTATTCAACTTAATTATTCATAGCACTTTCCATCCTCTATATTTATGCCCCCTGGAAGGTGAGCTCCACGTGGGACTGCGTGTATCTCGTATACCTTTATGTGTTGAGTGTTTGCACAGTCCCTGGTACACAGCAGGTATTCAATTTGTGCAGACTGAACGAATGCATAATGTGTGGGATGGTGGCCTAGTGGGCAGGGTCACACAGCAAGTCTAGGAAAGAGCCAAGCTCAGGAGCCTCTACCAGTCCCCGCCAGGGGAACCTCTTGTTTTGAACTGAGCCGTGCATCTTCCAGCAAGGTCGGCATCAGGTTGGTTTCTGTGTCATCTTCCCTAAAAGAGTGAGTCTCCCAGTTTTCTCTCCAGGCTCCCAGTCTGCAAGGCCGAGATACATTTCCAGCAGGAAATCAGTGTTCGATGTTCCCTTCCTTCTCCAGCATTTATATTTGCAGCCTTGGAAAGCTCATGTCCTCTTCACACCACCCAGATAGGAAATTTCTCCTTTGGCTTTTACACTCTGGGCCCAAGCCACCTGCTGCTGCAGTGGATTGTAGCCATATTATTTAATGCTGCTCTGAGAGCCAACAGCACACTCAGCACTAGACACAAACATGCGACGACACAGCTCTTGACTGCCCCAGAGGCTTGCCCAGTAAGTTACACAGACAATAAAATGCAAAGGAGAAGGCATGTTTTTTTGTTTCTTCCTCTTCCCTTGCCTTCGACATCTGAGCTGCCTGAGAGTTGTCCTGCCCCTTCTCAGTCTGTATCACCATTTAAGGATGACCAGTCCCTTTGTGAGCACGCAGAGAGTTTGAGACGCTGGCTGTGAGTGTGGACAGTTCCTTCCAGCCCCTCCAAGGCTGCCCGAAGGAGCAGAGGCACGTAATCTTGGCAGCAAACATTTCCAAGCTGGCTTTCGATCCTACCACGCAGAACGGAGTTATTAAGCTGAGGGTTCAGGGTCTCAAACCCACAGAGCACTGTCTTTGGGGTGGAAACATAACCCACACGATAGGCTTCACTCGCGCTATTTCTGAACAGCAAAAACCAGTGCCCAGGACAGCGTCGATCGCAAAGCAGACGAGCCAGGCCCCGTGCGTCCAGGGCCAGCTGGCAGGACTATCACGGGTGACGCTGCAACTGCCTGCCTTGCTCTTTGCAACAGACATCCCCGGGGCAGCACGAGCTCTCGCCGTGTCCACACCGGTGTTCCTTCCTCCTGGCGGGCACCCAGCCTGTGCCGTAGGCGCTCGTAAGCATGACGTGAGGAGAAACCGCAATGAGTTCCAAGGATCTGCTTCCTGATCCTCTGCCCGGGCTGTCATTTTGAGGACCGGGATAGAGCAGTAACTGTAGACAGGATGGTCAAGAAGGTCACTCTGAGCAGATGACAGCTAAACGAAGACCTGCGTGATGAGAATATTGTGGTGGTTCAATAGGTATTCGTCGAAGGAATGTATGACCAGATGAATGAATGCATGAACATGAGTAGTAGCAGCGGGGGTGGAGAAGACGGGACATCGGTTAGAGAGACTCAGGAAGAAGAATTGACGGGGTTGGGTGACTGCTCGGATGCAGGGATTAAGAGAGAGAGGAGTCTGGACGGCTACCCTCAATGGCCCTGTGGCGAAATCCACTGAAAGAGGAAGGAGAATGAGCTGCAGAGATGAAGAAAGCAGATCTCGAGTTGCACTTTGGACATGGAGTTTACAAAGCTGGGTTCAAGTTCTCGTTCAGCTGTCCATTAACTGTGTGACCTTGGGGAAGACACTCAGCCTATCAGAACCTCAGTTTCCTTATTCAGTAAAATGAGGACAAGTCTTGCCTTAGCTCACAGCTTGTCATCAGGATCGAATGCAATAACACACGTGGAGCCTTTGTGAACTCCAGCCTACCCCAGGTATAAGACAATATTCTAATAACCATTACCTGCCCTTAGTACAAATCCAGGTGGCTGGGTGGAGCTTCTGGGTCACAATCATTTTACTCCCCCACCATTACAGCACTTGACGTATGCAGTAATTAAACCAACAACCTGGCAGATGGATCATCCTTGGGTTGTGCTTCCTCAGCCCAGCTTGGCAGGCCTAGGAGGACAAACACCTCCCAGCGTCCAGATAGGTATCTTCAAACGTAACTCAAGCAGCTTTTGGACAAACTTCCTAGTCTGGCTGTCCACGAGAAGCAGGAAACCAGAGAAAACAGTGTCAGGATCCAAACAGCCATCAGTACCAACCACTTCATCCCCTGAGTATCAAGCAGCTGTGTGTCCTTGAGATGGTGCCTTGTGTGGGAACCAGTGTGAGGCTGGGCTTGCCAGTCCAACTGTTTGCTTTTCAGCACTTTGTCCCTCTGCAAGGAGGCAGCACCCAGGAAGGGAGAAGCCAGAAAGTCTGAGACACTGGCCGGAGGCCCCTTGCAAGGCTGGTTGGCCATGAACCATGAGGCAGGTGCTGGGGCCAGGCTCTTCGCTCACTGCTCAGTCATTCTGATCTGTCCAACTGGCTCTGTTGATGGCCAGAGCGCCCTTCCTCTTTGGTGTGTTTGTGTTTTCAGGATCCTGATCCTTAGTGATAGTAACGGCCCCACCTCCCGGGATGTGCCTGTATGTTCCAGACATTAGCCAATGCTTCCAACCCTCCCCGCCTCTGGAAGACACCCCCTCCCCCCTGCCCAAGGTGTCTCACTGGGCCACCTAGAAAGCAGAAATAAAAATGCTCCCTCAAAAGGAGCTTTGTTTCACTAGTGTGCACGATGCCTCCCCAGTTGCCAAAGCAGTTGCCAAAAATGCATTGCGTGAAGACTGAAATAATCCATGACAAGTGCCTAGAACAGAGCCCAGCACATAGTAAGTGTTCAATTAATACTAACCATTATTATTACCTTTCTCACAATAACCCTAGAATCGTTATTGCCCCAGCTTTAAGCGGGAGGAAATTGGAGCTCAGTGAAGACAAGTCTCTTCCCAGTAAACTTCAGCTTGTGAATGAAAGTCTCAGGATTTGAATCCAGGATTCCTCTAGCTGGGCTTCCTCCCACGTAGGAGCTGTTAACCTTAAACTCTCCAAATAAGCTGAAAGAAACTAAAACCTGCACCTTCTCCCTATATCAATCCCTGAGGAATTAACACTATGATCTCAGGAAAGAGCTGCCGTGCTTGCACATAGGGGACGGAGCCCCTGCGGCGGGGAGGGGCAACTGACAGGACCCTGTGACCTCAGCCATCAGTGAAATAGAGGCGCTTGGTTCCGACCCCCTCAAGCATTTCCTTCTTTCTTCCCAGTCCTGCCCTCCCCAGCCTATCCACGCCATTCTTAGCCTGAGACAGGGCGAGGCAGTCTCCAAAAGGTGGCCTGTCCACATCGCCTGACGTGGGGCTTCTCGCCCTTTCCCAAGCCCGCTCTCGCTAGAGCATTCAACTGCCGCCCTTCTCCGTGGCCTCCCGAAGCCATGTGCTACTTCCTGAGCCACCAGTAAATGACAGGCCATCCTCTGAGGTCCACTGAGGAGTCTGGCGGCTTCTTTCAGCTCCACGGAGTGCACTCGGGAGACCTGAGTTCCAGTTTTAGCTTTTCCATTTACCGACTTGGACAGTGGTAACAACAAACATTCACAGAGGGGTGACAAAACAACTTCTCAAAGCTTGTTTCATTTAATTCTCACAAGACCTGTGAGTAATCAGGACAGATTCTCCTACTTCCGCTTTACAGAAGAGAAACTCAGGTTCAGGTAAGCACTCAATCTAGATTCTACCTCTAATAAGTGAAAACCAGGACACAGATCCAGGATTCTTAGTCAAAATTTCAGTGTTATTTCCACATTGTCATCCTGTCACATTTCCATTTTTATAATCCATGGAATATACTTTCTACAGGAAGGGGACCTATTTGAAATCGATAATAAGAAAACCACCCGTTTATTCCTTAGATTGCACTGGCAAATAAGCAGCCCTACAAGTGTGTGGACACTAGCAGCCCTATTGCTTGGGCATTAAACATCTGAGCACAGCACAGCCTCTCTCTATAAAGAAGCCTGGTTTGCGACATCTAGCATCATCTTCAAGGCATTTAGACCTTTGGAAAATGGCAGTATTCGTGCAAATGGATAGAGCGTATTGATGGCTCAAGGTATCTAAGTGATTAAGAATTTAAAAATGGAGCAGGAAATGAGCATTGCCAACAGAGAGATGCTTCAGCTGAATCTTTGGTCCATTATTCTTGAAAGAATAATTACAATAGCTCACAAACTGAAAGCAATTCTCAATTATAGATCCTTCTCGAACAGAGAGGGTGTAAGATTATTGGTAGTAAGAAAACCCAGATTTAAGACTTTAGTTTTTAGTAAATCACTTAGTCTCTTTATGTTTCAGGTATTTATTTATAATATCTAAAATACAATAAGAACTAAATATCAAATCATGCTGTGAGAATTTTAAAGTTTAAAAAACATTAATTTGTATTTTTTCCCTTATTTTCTTTCCTCCATTATCTTATTCTCTCTCTTGTTGTGGAAATATTCTTTTTGTTTGTTGTCTGTCTCTCTCCACTAGAATGAAAGCTCCAGGAGGGCAGGGGGTTTAAAAGTCTTCCATATCAGTGCTATTTCTGAGTTTCTAGCACCTAGAATAGTACCGTGTACAAATAGGCGCATTCAATTTCTAATGAATGAATGAATGAATAATTGTTCCTTTGTTACAGCATTTTTCTCTTATTTTATAGATGCAAGATCTTATATCTCTTCGAGGATATTATAGTATCTTTGAAATATTTTTCTATGTTCTGCGTTTCCTATTCCTCTGAGTTCCCTTTTCCCCCTATTTGTTTATTTTGAATTTCCTTCTTTATAATGGATGCTTTCTTCAGATAGCTGGTGATCCTTGGCCGTTCATTTTCAAGCCGGGCCTTGTTGAGTCACTGATGGAGCTTGTTGACTAGTGTGTTTTATGGACAATACCATGTGACCTCTTCCTAACCCACTGACCAGAGCAGACAGGAAGTGGGCCCAGAGCCACCTCACTAGGACACTGGAACCTCCAAAACCCCAGTGCCCAGCTGTCCATGGCTGTTTGAGTTGGACCAGGTGGGGTGTTCTTGTGCTCATTCAGCTGCCCACCACGGAGCCTATGGCAGGAGCAGGCACAGACAGACTCTTGGGTGTGTTGAGATAAATTCAGTTGAATGTGGCTTTTAGCCTCGATACGTTTTCACAGAAAGCACAGAGTGTGTTGCAATGCAATAGGGAGCAGCTCTGTTAGTGGGGCCCTAAGGCCTTGGAGCTGCTGCCTGTGGTGGGAAAGTTGGAGCAGATGAGAGCAGCTTACGCCAGCTGCCAGCCGGGGTGCAGAGAATCCCGAAGTGCATCTGGGAGGAGAGACAAACACCTTCCCCTTGAGGAGGCTGTGTAGAAGGCCAAAGTGGGGGGGGTCTCCTTTATATTTGTTTAGGGGAGTCTCCTTTTATATTTGCTTAACCAGATTGCCCAAGAGACAGCTGTGGATGGGGACACATAACCTGCTTGTCCCTCCGGCACATCTCTCAGGGAGGCCCTGGGCCTTGCATATCCCCAGGATGGCATTGTGCGACAAGGAACCACAGTCTGCATGATCATGCAGTTCATTTCTGAGTGTGGTGAGAGGACCAGGGGAGAGAGCTTTGACAGGCTCTTTGCTGGAGGGGATCCTTCCCAGTAGGCGTGGCTTCATCCAGTCAGGAAAAGGCATCAGGGCACATTTCCGGAAGCCTCTGGACTCCTACTTATCACTTTCTCCTTCCAGCTTTCTTACTTACTGGGAACAATTAGGCTGCACCGGTGGGTCCTGAGACAGCTGGGGAGAACAAAGTCACAGCCAAAAATGACAGAATTAATGGCAGCATTAATAAGTCAGGAGCGGGAAGCACTAGATTATCTGCGAGGAAGGCCAAGAGGAGTGCCGTGTTTCAGGCTCACTCAGAAAGGGTGCGGGTCATGGGGAAGGCAAGTAGTTTAGTAAGTGTATTACTGTTACTGCTGTCGTAAATTGCCACAAAGTAATGGCTTTAAACAATGTTTACTCAGAAAGGGTGCGGGTCATGGGGAAGGCAAGCAAGTAGTTTAGTAAGTGTATTACTATTACTGCTGAAGTAAATTGCCACAAAGTAATGGCTTTAAACAATGTCGATATATCCATCACTTTACAGTTCTGGAGGTCAGAGTGTAAAATGGGTCAGGGGGCCTGCTTTCTCTCTGGATGCTCTGGGGGAAACCTGGTCCCTTGCCCATCCCTCTCCTAGAGACTCCGCATCCCTTGGCTCATGGCCTCGCGTTACTCCGACATCTGCTTTTCTCATCGTATCTTCTCTGACTCTGACCCTCCCGCCTCCCTCTTATGAGGACCCTTATGTTACACCTAGTCTACCCTAAAAATCCAGGATAATCTCCTCATCTCAAGATCTTGAGCTTAACCGCATCTGCGAAGTCCGTTTTACCACGTAAGGTGACGTAGTCCCTGGTTCCGGAAATTAGGATGTAGACCTCTTTGGGGGGCCATTCTGCCTACCACAGCAGAGGGGACCTTCTCCAACGGCCTCCAGCCTGAGTTTTCTTTCCGCCTAAGGGCCTGTCTTCGAGTCTAACTGGAGATGCTCAGTAACCTCTCTGAGTGCCACGGTATCCAGGTGTCTCTTTTCTCAGCTCCGGGTGTCCCCTGGTAGGTTCTCTGGGCCCTGGCTTCCTCCTGGGTTTTGTTCTTTCCCCAACAAAGAATTTGTACAGCTGGGTGGAGTCCTTCTCTGTGGGGTTTCCGGTGGGAGCCAGATGCCTCCTGGCTCTGCGCCACCACTGCCTGGTGACCCTGACGTTGCAGCCGAGCCCAGCCACAAAGCTGAGTGGCAGCTTCCCTGAATCATCCTCTCACGTTTACTGTTACCGTGTGGCTCCCGAGAGGCTGATGGCTGTCACTGCTGCAAACAAACTGAGGAGAAAAGTGCAGAGGTTTTGAAGGCCCAAGAACCAGCGGGGAGGTTGGGAGGGCGGGGCGGCGGGACCTGGGTGGGGCTGGGAATTTTCCACGGTGAGTCTGGATGCCCAGAGAAACGGTCAGGTCCACGGAAGCTGTGAAATCTCCTTCTGGTCCAGGATAATGGGCTTAGCGAGCGTGCTGTCCGTCATTCACTCTTAGAATCTCTTGCTCCATCTCCCCACTGGAGCCGGGCTGGCCGGCGGCGGCGTCTGCTTGCACCTCGCTTCCATCCGCCTCCACCCCGCGTGCTCCTCCAGATCCCAAACCTCCTTTAAGTCTCATCTCCGTTGTAGTTGCCCTCAGTTCCCCTCCTCCCCTTTGGTTCTGCTACGCGACTGAGTGATTTAATTTATGCAGCATTTGGTGCTTTTTACACTGAATATTCAGTGATTACTATCACATCCTGCCTCTTTTGATTTAACTCTGCGGTGCATCCGGGGTTATCACGTCCCCAGAAGACAGTCAAACAAGATACAGTTGTCTGGGGAAAAAAAAAAAAAAAATCCCATGTTGGTGAGATCAGAAAACACAGAAAAAAGTAGGCTTCACTTTGTGAACCTGGGTCCTGCATACACATTCTAGAAAAGGCCCAGTGGCCGTTGGCGGGAAGGTAAATATAAATAGTTCTCTAACAGAAATCGGCCCTCCTGGCTGGGAGGCACATGCGTGCGGGGCTTTGGCAGAGCTCTTATCTGAGGATGCGAGGATGCGGGATGTGGGTTCAGAGAGGCGGGTTAGAAACGGAGGCAAAGTGGGCTGTGCTGCCTGGGGGAGCTGCCGGGGGTGGGGTGG
>NW_006432945.1:8212483-8215183 GCF_000325575.1 Pteropus alecto
CCCGGGGGGGAGGGGCCCTGCATTACCAGCAGTGTGAGTCTGGCTCTGTGAAGGGCTCAGGGCCCAAAGGAGAGGGCACGGAGCCCTTCGGAAAGGAAGAGAGTTCAAAAAGGAAGCCCAGCGGCTTTTCCATCATGGGGCAACGGTGTTTTCATTCCGGGCTCCCCGATTGCCTCGGCCACCCCTAGACCAGGCTCCTCCCTGCGCTGTCCCCCTTCCTTTCATCAAAAAAAAGCAGGGTCCCCGGTTCCTCGCCCCCCGCTCCCTTCTCCTCCCCTCCTTGCTTCCCCATCAGCCGTCCTGTCCTCCTCAAGTCCCCAGCTGGGAGCTGACACACAGGCTTCGGCGCCCAGCCCCCTCCCCTGGCTTCCAGCATGTTTCACGACAGCGGCTGTGACGGATGTCTGCCCTCCGTCCCGTGCCAGCGCTCAGTGCACCCCGCAATTTCGCAGGCCTCCGTCCTTTCAGCTGGAATTCCTGTGAGGGGTTCAGTTGGGAGGGGACCCCAGCTGAGTCTCAGACTTCAGCTCTGCCTGAAAATCCAGCCTGAACCTCGAATAAACCTGGGGAAGTGAGAGGGAGGGAGGGAAAGCGGAGAGAGAGTAGTGGGGGGTGGGGGGGTGCAGAGGAAGGAAACAAAGGAGGTTCTCTCCACGCTTCTGAGAGGCTGAGTGAAGATCTGATGAGATGGAAGACGGTTTGGGCAGGGACCGGGAGCTCCGAGTCCTGACGGAGGTGAAATCATTCCCTGTGTATTATACGCTACCCTCTGACGGGACATTAAAGGGGAGGGACTGCCAGTTGGAATCGAATTCACCTCGCTGTTCCAGTTTGAATGAACCCTTCACGATGCAGATTGGCGCGGGGAAAACCCGCACCTTTTGGGGTTAATAAGAAACGCCTCATTGATTTGGGAGTTCCTTTTGTGACCCAGCTTTGCACTTCCAGAGCTCGCTGCAGGTTGCCTCAGACTTCCGCTCACAGCCTCCTCCAGCAGGAGCCTCTGAACCCCTTTGCTCCCTCTGGGCCCTGCTTTGGGAAGTGGAGGTAGTTGGCCAATCGGCATGTGGCCCTACTGACACCAACAGGTTCTCAAGGGCACCATTAGCTAAGGCTTAGAAAGAACAAGGCGGTTTCCTGGAGGGTGGGCAGGTGGGAAAGGCAATGGGCAGCAACACCCGAGCTGGACCATCCCCTCTACCTGCCATGCCTCTGGCCTTCGCCTGGCTGCTTTTGTAACACAGCCCCACAGCCTGGTGTTGAGGGACTCTGTCCACCTGACGTCCCAGGATGGCTCTACCTGCAAACCCTCTACCAGCAACCCCAGGGTCTCCAGAGGCTGCTTGATTTTATTTAACAAATATACATATATAGAGCATACTAATTGCCAGGCACTGTTCGAAATGCTTTACTCACTTTAATAATGCTATAACAATCCTACGCAGTAGATACTGTTTTTCTCTTCATTTTACAGATAAGGGACTGAGGCGTAAAGCTGTTGAGGAGCTGGCCTGAGCCCCTGCAGCAGGGGTCAGTAGAGCTGGGACTTGAACCTGGGCACTCTGGCTCCAGCTCCATGCTCTTAAGTACCGGTGGCGCTGCATCTCATGATGGCTCCTTTTGTCTCCCTGCTGGATGCCCCGCCTCCCTGCTTTGGATGGGGCGAGGAGGGGTGATAGAGGGACTAGAGCACAGCCCTGGAGGTCAATAAACCTGGTTTTAGTCTGGGTGGTGCCACTATCGGGCCAAGTGACTCTGTGCAACTCACTCAAGCTCTCCGATCCCCAGCTCCACATCCTTCAGAGGAGGGAGTTAGGGATGATTCCACATCCTTCAGAGGAGGGAGTTAGGGATGATTCCACATCCTTCAGAGGAGGGAGTTAGGGATGATTCCACATCCTTCAGAGGAGGGAGTTAGGGATGATTCCACATCCTCCAGAGGAGGGAGTTAGGGATGATTGCAGGGCCTCCATAGGGCACTCAGACATGCTCAGGCCAAGCCACCCCTGCAGCCTCCTGGACCTCACCTTGGGGATTACCAGAGGAAGACAGAGGCAGGGCGAGCCCATTCAGCAAAGAGGCGATGCGGGGAGGGTCAGCCTCCTTCGGAAAGGTGGACAGCTTCACGGGACTCTGACCGTGCCTCTCCCTGAGGAGAGCAGTAAGAGCTTGGGTAATGTTCTTCACAAGGAGATCCTCTTACGATTATAAACCACGATGATCCCCATGCTGAAGTTCACGGCTATGATCCCCACTGCAGGTCAGTAGGAAACTGCCAGACGCCATTCCTGCCCAGCTGAAGGCTGACCCAAGTAGGTCTCCCCACCAGCAGGTGGTAGCAGATAGATCCCAATAGATCCCAGCGACTCCTTAATGGCTTACAGACATACACACTTTAATTGGATTTAAATGGACTGTTTTTAGCTAATTAAGAGTCAGGATCAGAGTTTAAAATGGAAGCGTCCTATTTCCTCAATGTTAAGATGCATGCTTTCCATGTTGAGCATTTCTGCAATTGGAACAAGTCATACAAACAGTATTTATTTTTATGTGTAGTGTTTCTCCCCTAACACACACACACACAATCATTATTAAAATGGTTCATGTCAGAATTTTTAAGAAGTATTATTTTTGCTTTAGTCTATGTTGGTGGTAGGAAGAGAAATTACTTTAGCAAGAAGAAGGACTTTATTATAATAA
>NW_006432945.1:8215222-8234649 GCF_000325575.1 Pteropus alecto
GAAACCCAAATGGAGCGCTGTGGGGAATCCTCGAGGCATTTTCATCTCTCATCTTCGCCTCTTTCTGCATAACTGTCTCTTGGTGCATTCCGTCTGCCGACTTGCTAACTCCACATCTCAAGATTCACAGCACAACATGGCCAGCCACGGCGTCACAGAAGGACCAAACCTCTGGCTCTGTGTTTCTCCGTCTCTCTCTTCCAATCCTAGTATCAGGGAAAACATTCCTACTGGCCCTTCTAGTCCAATCAACTGTGAATGGAGTGGAGAGTAGGGCCACGTTTTACAAGAGGGCTGCCACCTTCCCGTCCCTGTGGGTCTGGGGTCCATATAGGGAGACACTCAATGGACAGACATTCCGTAGGCTCGCCCCCACGGGAGACAGAGGTTTATCACTGCAGAATGTCATTCCAGTGGCACCGTTTGGAGTCGGGAAAGACAGTGGGCAGGACACCTAGAGACAGTCACCTAGACTAGAGCCGGAGGATTGCTAGCTCTGACAGCAGACCTGGCGGTCAGATCAGCAGTGGCCGCTCTGGCTCAGCCTGGGGCTGCCCAGGGCTCTGCCCTGATCTCTAGCTCCCTCAGAAAGGACTAGAGGACGGAAAATGTCTGAAGAGTGACAGGGAAGCAGAGATGGAGAACCGCAGAAGACGACTCCCCTAGAAAGGTCATTAACCTGTAGATGAGCACCACAGAGGCTCTTTCCAAAACATTCTCTGAGGGTCCAGATTTTGCTGATCTCAGCCTCAGACAATGTCCAAAGCAAGCAGAGCCCCTCCACAGTCTCTGGAGGTGAGAAAGGGTGGGGGGAATGGGTGGGGAGGAGGCCAGGAAGCCAGGTGTCCTGGCTTGTGGCGTTTGGCACCTTGCCATTTTCAGGCACCTGCCAACTCAGTCTGCTTGAGCGGCTGGAGTCCAGCCACAGTGCTGTGTGGTCTTCAGTTCCGGGACCAGGTGATGAATCCCTCACAGGGCACCCTCCTCCCTCCTCTCTGGCCCTAAGCTCGGGCCACAGCAACCTCCCCACTGCCCTGGATGCTGACGCTGGTGAGACTCTGACCTGGAGCTTTGGCGAGAAAGCTGCTTGCTAAGTTGGAGAGGATGTCAAATGAGAAGGGTTGGTGTTTAGTGCCAACTTTCCTGAATCCCAGGGGAGCCCGGGAGAAGGCAGGGGCAGCAAGGAGCAGGGAGGAAAGCAGTAGACTCCCAGGGCAACAGAAGAAAACCAGCAGCCAAAAGGACTATTTTTATTTCCAATTCTCCAGGCTCCACTCCCAAGAGATCTGTCTGAATGACTCACAAATGTCCTTGTGCACTGAGCGATCACCTTGTGTGCGGGTACAGAGAGCTCTGTGCTGCCAAATAAACGTTCCTTCTCTTCTCTGGCCGCTCACCCTTGCCACCCACGCCGGGTAAACAGTGCTGGGAAATACCAGCCTCTGTGCAGCGCGCCCCTTTCTGAACTGGGGAGAGCCGTGGGGACACAGACAGTAGGAGGCGCTGGTGTACACGCACACGGACTGTCGAGGTAACGGAGGATTGCAGGCCAATACCGTCTGTTTGGCTTGCTAGATTTGTGATTCTTGTGCCAACACATCTCCATAATTCGCAGTACGAACTGAGAGAAATCGTCTCACCAATTTCTGTGTCTATTTTCCTATTAAAGGAAAGAAAAATAACTATGAACATCGCTGGGAAAGTGTACCAGTGAGTCATCCCAACCCTTTCACTCCTGTGTGGTGTGATTGGAGGAGACTAATTCTATTCATCTCCTTGTCTTGGTCCTTTCCCCGCCCTCTTCCATCTCCCTGGTTATCTAGAGTACGTCGAACATGGCATGTCGCCTGCTGAACCACTCCAGTGACAGTGGGTGGGCTCTTTATGTCCTAAAACACACCAAGCTTTATCCTGCCCTAGAGTCTTTGCTCAGGCCGCTACCTCCGCTTGGAAGGCTAAGCCTCTACATCTCTGACCCTGGATCCTCCTCCTCATTCATCGATCAGAAGAAAATTAGTTTTCCGCTATATCTTCCCTGTTAACCGCACCTAAGTAGCGCTAGTCTCGTTTCCCGTGTGCCTGATTACTGCATTCTGCTCACCACCTTTGTACTGTTTTCCTCAGTTTGCATTTATGTGCGTGTGCTTGTCTCTCTCTCTCCTCCAGATCCCAAGCTCAAAGGGCAGATGTCCTTTTGGTCCACCTCTGACCATCAGCACCCAGGCTGGGTACCCAGTATATAGCAGGTGCTCAATAAATATTTATTCATTTTTCTGAGTACCTACTATGTGTAAAGGATTGTATTGTGTGCTAGGCAAATAGTAAGGGAATAAAACAGATGGCCCAGATAAGGCTAATGGCCATAACACATGCTTTCACTGTTATCTGAGTATGAGGAGAGGAAAAGTGACGGCTCTTTTAATCTCCTAAGCACATTGAAATTGCATTAAAAAAAAAAATAGTAAC
Source organism: Pteropus alecto (assembly GCF_000325575.1). NCBI lineage: Eukaryota > Metazoa > Chordata > Mammalia > Chiroptera > Pteropodidae > Pteropus > Pteropus alecto. Next base: position 8,217,689 of record NW_006432945.1, read on the forward strand.
AACAGACTTATCCATTTTGCTCCACTTGGAAAATAATATGAGGTGAAAGAATGTTTTAGTCAAGGTATCACCAGCACAGCTGTTACACCTCAGGCTTATTTAGCCATTTTCTCTAGGGATTTCTGATGCGCTTTCCTCAAACTGTCAAGCATTAAAGTAGCTTAAAGAAAACTTTAAAGGTTGTCCTGAGTCTCTTAAAGAACATGACGCTTTTCATTTTGTTATTTTTCATGCAGATAAATGTATGTATCTCTCCAGAGTATTTGTGAATTTTTGTCCTTTCGCAAGTTGGCCGTGTTTGCATTCAATTGGAAGAGAGGGAATAAAATCCTTTTACCTGGGGAAGGAATTGGATTTAGGATGAAGCTGCCTGATGTGGGGAAGGAGCTCTGACTAGGAGCTGGGAAGCACAGGTGCTGCGTCCAGTTCTATTGCTAAGTGACTGGTGAGTCAGATCATCTCACTGGGCCTCAAGTTTCTCACTTGGAGAGTCAAGAGGCTGGACTAAGTTAGGTGTCCTTATCTACAGGGGGCAGTAGATCACCATGGATGACGTTGACATGGGATACCTGGGCTGGGGGCCCTTTAATCATAGACTCTGTACCCAGTGAGAGAACGTGGTGTGACTTCTGGTTTCTGGGTAACCAACCTCAAGGACTGCTTGGTGGGACCATGATCATTGAACCCACATTAACCCTGCATTAGACACTCTAGTGGGTGGGCTCTGGGGGTCCAGAGATTCATTCATCCAACAAATATTGGTCAAGCACCTACTATACGCAGCGCTAGGAGCTAGGTACACATGGTGGTGGAAGGGGAGTTTTAAGTGTCGTGGGGAGATAGGTGGCAAGCCAAAAGAAAAAAAAATAGCAATGTTAATAAAAAAATAGCAAAGTCTAAGATGATGGAAGCAAGGTGCAGAGACAGAGGATGACGTAAGGATCACCATTTAGAAAGTGGTCAGAGAAGACTTCTCCGAGAAGGTAGTATCTTTCCAAAGGACCGAAAAGGAGAAGGGGAGATGGAGAGCAAGTCTAAAGGCAGGAAAGGCTTAGAGTATTAGAGGCACATGAGAAAAACCAGAGCAGCTGGTATGTAGAGCTCTAGCAAAGAGGCTTGAAAGGTGAAGAAGGTAGAAGCCAGACCTTCTGGGTCAAAGTGAAGAGCTTAGATTTTAAGTAAGGGCAATAGTATGATTGGATTTCCATGTCACCGGTGTGAAATTCCTCTCTTGGAACAGTCCAGTGTTTATTTTGTTTATTTTCTTATGATGAAACTCAGCTAACGGGAGTCCATTTCTCCTTTGTCAGGACAGATGACAACGTAAGTTCTGGCCCTCCCTTTTGAGTAAACTCTTAGCAATTTCAGAATGATTTGCCTCCTTTTCCTTCTCCTTTTCACCCTGGATTTGCTCCAAATTCCAAGAGAGTAAATGTATCTTCCTGATGTTGAAAGAGGGGCGTCTGACTCACGTTGCTCTTCCGCGGGCATCCGCTGCTTTGACGCATCTTGGCATCTGTTCTCTTGCCCTGGGCAACATGAAGTCACTGCTCCGGGGGAGCCGAGGGATCTCTCTTCCCAAGTTCGGCCCTCATCTCGCTCCTACACCCAGGCCACCACGCCCCCGCTCAGGTCCCCGCTTTGGTCATCCGGCCTGAAGCCTCCGACATTGGGTCCCCATGAACACTTTATGATGATCTCCCATGAGGTTCCTAAGCTCTCGCTTCTCAGCTAACTTTTGTCCTCCTTTGGCCATGGGCAGGTGTCAGATCGCTCCCCATCTTATAGGAAGCAAGGATAATGGGGGAGGGGGTGGCAGGGAAGGTGGTAGCTCAGCCCTTCTCGCTGCCTAAACGTGCTCATCTACATCAACAGTGCAGCCCTTGTGGGTGCTGGAATCTCTGTCTCCTTCCGGGGGTGCAGAGGGCAGTGAGGCCAAGTTCTTTTATTCTCAGATTCCCAAACTTTTCCAATTGTGACCCCGTGCAACAGTAAGGGTGGAGGCTGCAGTAAGCAGGGCTCCATCCTCATGCTTAATGTGCTTCTTTTTCAACCCCGTTATCCTCTAAGCTCCACCCCCTGGTCATCCAGACAAGAGATAAGGGTCACTTGGAGTATGGCGGTAACGGTGGAGATGGAAAGAAGCTAGCTGGTGGGTTTTAGAGACCGTCGATAGACCAGATGTGGGAGTCAAGGGCAAAGGAGGAACCAAGGAAACTTCCCTGGTTTCTGGCTTCAGCAACTGGGTTCTGGGCAGCGTCATTGCTATGGGAAGGGGGCGGGTGGGGAGTGGCGGTGGTACAGGTTTGGGAACTGATATCGAGAATCTAGTTTTGTATGTATCAAGTTTGAGAGGTTCGTGAGAGACATCTAAAAGAGATATCAAGCGGATAATTAGATTTCTCAGGTTAGAGCTCAGAGGAGAGGTCTGCAAGGTGATATAAATTTGGGAGATGTCAGCAGACAGATGGTTTTTAAAACCTTGGGACTGGACCTTAAATAGTCCCCAGTGTTCAGGTGGGGCTTAAGCTTTGCTGTGTGGTCCTGAAATTTTCACCCCGTGATCTGAGTACGAAGAGCTTAGGCTCCAGATGGCTGCTCCAGGGACCTTCGCGACCCAGGCGTGGATCAGTGACCGCCTGACAGCTGCTGCTGCTCACTCTGCAGACTCTGTTGGTCTGGTGATGTGTGGGAGCTCCTAGGTGCGGACGGTGTTTGGGACAGGCCCGCTTGTGAGGAGTAGGGGTGGTAGGAGGGAGAGATCTGGAGGGGGTGGGTGGAGGAGGATATTTCTAGATGAGAAAGCTGCCTGCCTCTAAGTGGTTGCAATTATTCTTCGAGCCTCAAGTCTGCAGGTACAGCACAGAATAGAGAGCTCACCGCCCACTGGGCTCAGGTCTAGGGAGAGCCTGGGACCGTAACCCTGAGCAGGTCCTTCTCTCGAGGGTGTCACAGTCAGAGGACACTGGAATCCCCGTTTTGGTGTCCCGTGTGAACCCAGAAATCCACATAGTCCAGTCTCAAGGGGTGTCATATTCGGGAAACTCAGTTTGACATTCATTTACAGTTAAAAAGGAATTCTATCTTCACCGTCAAGAATGTCAAGGGCACTCACATACATGGTCCTGTAACAGTAATTTAAATCTTATTTCTTTTTCTATTCATGTAATTCACACACTAAAGCTGCAATGGCGCCGACATTCTCAAACCTCTCTCCCTCTCCCCTAAATAATTCACTTCTACCCCAGCCTCTGAGGCCTTCCCTCCTCCTGCCTTTCTCTCTTTGCCCTTTATTATGTCTCTGTTTGGGCCTCTCTCCTAGCAGGGAGGAAGGCTTCTCTCTTGAATGCGGGACAAGAGGTTTATGGAAGTAGGTTGAAGTGAAAAGATTCTCTTTGGTGGGAGGAAAAAATGGACATTGTGTGTCATCAGACACTTTCCGGTCAAATCACACTTCCTTGCTTTTGTTCAAACTTCTCAACTACGTGGCAGGCTAGTTGCCCTCATGAATCTAATCTTGGAGAGGAAGAAACTGAGGCTCAGCTACGAGGCGACTTGCCCAAAGCCACGTGGCTTACACGAGGCAGAGAGGGGACCAGAACCGCTGGCAGGAAGGCGGCCGGGATGCGGGACTGTGCCCTCCGCTCACCTCGCCGACCTCCCTCATCCTCTGTCGGCAGCGGGAGAACAGGGCAGGCCCACCCCTCGGTCGGGGAGTTGGTGAGAGGCGAGGAGCTGAGGCCTCTCTGGCTCCTTTCCGCTTCTTTATCTGCAGCGAAAGGAAGAGGTTAGAAGAGCTGACTTTGATCGAATTCCGTGAATGTCGGTGTAGCCCACACAAAGCGTGGCTGCCCGGTGGGTGACGCAGCCCTGACGTGGTGTCATGCTCAGAGAAACAACCCTCGGACGGCTGAACAGTAACTCACGACGAAATCTTAATCTCTGCTAAAAGCTCTCAAAGAACACTAAAGAGTGTTCTGCGGAAAACGGAGCGACAGGGAGATTTTTAAAAAAAATCTCTCTCACCAAGTGCATTTCGAATACAACGACCTCTCAAATACTGTCGCCTCTCTCCACACCCCAAACTCTCCATGAGCCCAGAAGGGTCGGGTCTTCTCTCCTCATCTCATCCTCAGGATTTATGTATTTCTCTTCCAGCAACAACTCACAGAGCTACTTCCCAGAGGGCATCAATCCTCCTGGTCCGCTTTCTCTCAGTTCTGTCCTTTCCCTTGACCCCAATTTGGCAGAGAGGACTATGGGATCCCAGGATTCCCCTCCAGAGGCAGAGAAGGGGGAGAGGCTGTTAATAGAGATGGAGAAGGGATTTTCCAATACCACGGGGATAAGTCCACGAAACTGGGACTGAGAGGGTGAGAGCTGTTTCGCGTCTCGGACACTGGGCAGATCCTAGAAAAGGCCCCCCGCCCTCAACCCCACAGCTATAAAATGTCCCCAATTGCTGACTCTGGTCAGAGGGAGGAGAAATGTACTGCTGTTCTTCCCGCCCAAGGACTCCCTGTGGACACTCACAGGGCAATGGGAGAAAGAGAAAGAGAGAAGGAAGGAAGGAAGGAAAGAAGGAAGGAAGGAAGGAAGGAAAAGAAAAGAAAGAAAAGAAAGAAAGAAAGAAAAAGAAAGAAAGAAAGAAAGAAAGGAAGGAAGGAAGGAAGGAAGGGAGGAAGGAAAAGAAAAGAAAGAAAAGAAAGAAAGAAAGAAAAAGAAAGAAAGAAAGAAAGAAAGGAAGGAAGGAAGGAAGGAAGGGAGGAAGGAAAAGAAAAGAAAGAAAAGAAAGAAAGAAAGAAAATGAGCAAAGAAAGAAAGGAAAGAGAGAGGGAAGGAGGATGGAGGAAGGAAGGGAGAGGAAAAACGAAGGAGAGAGAGGAGGGAGGGAGGAAAGAAGGACAGAAAGGGTGGCGTTGTCACCACACCAGGTGGAAGCAGGAGGCAGCCTCGCCTTGTGCCCGGAGGCACTGCTGAGAAGGGAAGGTTTGCCATGAGATGCTCTGGAAGTTCCCCCTCCTGCTCTTGCTTCTCCTTCTGCTTCTGAGAAGCCGGCTCGAGCTCAGGGCGCTCCTCGTACTTGCTCAGCGCTTGCATGTATGTATTATCTCCCGTAAGCTCGACAACCGCCTGGGCACGTGGGCGCTGCGCTGAAATGATCTGTTCATGAGTCTTTCTCCCCCCGATGACATGTAAACTCCTCCGGGGCTCCAGGGCAGGACTTCTTTGCATTCCTGGCACTCGGCGCAGTGCCCTGGCGCACAGTAGGGGCTTGGCGTTGCCTAGGAGGAAATCTGGGGCTGTCTTTTGGCTCGGCACGTGATCTTCACAGACGTGAAAGAGAAAATGGGTCAGAAAGAACGTGTTCGGGACAAATCCGCTCTCTTCTCAAGCTGGAGCGCCTGCAGGGGAGAGGGGCCAACCCCTGTCCCCTTGACTTCCATCCCACAGAGCAGCCATTGATCTCAGGGTGGAATCAGGGAGACAGACCCCGCGGGACACAGACACTCTGCCCACCGCCCACTCCCTCCTCATTGTTCACATGGCACTCCGTGACCTGTGTCAAAATGAATTCCAGATTCCAGCGGGGAGATCCCTGGGAACACAAGCATGTGGGGTCAGAGGGGACTTGGACTATGATGTCACCACCATTCTTGAGGAAAGCTGCCACACTGCCTCAAGCCCCGCAATGTATAGATGATGTCAGGATGGGCGGAAACTGAGCCCATGGAGAGAAATACAGGCTAACCCCTCCCCCAGCATAATTTTGTATTTCAATAGCCATTAAGGAGGAAAAACCTCGACGCATCAAAGATTAAAGATTGTTTACTCTGAATTTGGTGGTTTGCTCTGTTAAAAGTGGTTTGGACGTACACCTTTAATCTGGATTGAGTTAAACACACACCCACACACACAGCACATGTTCTCTGTGGACAGTACTGTCTTGAGGATGCTGGGCTGGTGACCACACAGATTAACAGGCGTGTGTGCTGTGTGTTGTGTTCATGAAAATGCTGTGTCGGTGGGGAACTTGGCCCTTATTCTTTATTATGTTAAAATAGCTGAGATATAAAAAGACCCTTTCAAAGCATGTAGGGAAGTATTTTATTTCTATCTGTGTGTCTTCCTGAACGATTTCAGAATCAGGTACAGATGGGCTTCACAGCATGATGGAGAATCCGTTAGATAGTCTCTCTCTCTCTCTCTCTCTCTCTTTCTCTTTTCAGTGGCAAGCGGCATCTTTTTGTTGGAGTAAACGAATGTTCTAGATAACAAGAGAAAAAATAATTCATTGACTATTCAGAGGAAGTGTTAATTTACCTACTATTATTTTATTTATTGCTTAAAATCTATAGGAGGCGATGTTAGGAATTTCAATTCACAGAACTAGCATATATGAAGGTAGAACTTTTCCCCCCAAAGTTACCACATTTGTGTGTGAGAAATTCACCTTCAGACTGGGAATTCTGGTTTTTAAGGTGGCCACACTTTTACACATACACGTAAAAGTTCAGTGCAGATTTGCGCACATCATGAATGTTCGTCGAGAATTAACGAAAGTCTGGTTGGAAGGAGGGGCTGGGCACTGGGGTTGCAGAGAAGAGTAAGCCACAGCCCTAGCCTAGAGCTGCTCCAAAGAAAATGTGATCAAACCTATTATGGCGATGTCCATGGAGCTGTGGAAGGAAAGTATCAATGCGTCTTTGAAGGCCAGGGAAGGAGGCGTGGCGAACTGAACTTTGAAGGGCTGGCAGGTGTTACCAGCTGGGGAAGGCATTTGAGGCAGAAGGAACACATGGGTGAAGGCGCCGGTGGGTGTATTCACAAGTCCACGGCACTGGGGAAGAGGAGCATGCCGAGGGCTGTGGCAGCAGGTGCGGGGTTCACAGTCAAAGGGCCAGACGTACTCTCCTTGGGAGCCTGGGGCCGATCCTACAGGTGAATAGTCGTGCAAGGTCGGAAGAAGAAGCGTAAGAGGATGAACGTGTGCTCTAGAGACAGGCAGAAGGTTCCACACGGGACACACTGAAGGCTGCTTGTGATTTTCAGCTGCAGCTGCTGCTGGCAGAGCCTGCCTCGTAAACGTGAGCCCAAGGCTGTGGCTCAGCAGAAGCCACCCTGTTCCCAGAAACTGCACACCCCACAGGTCCCTGGAGAGAAAACTCAGCTGTAGATGGAGCCATACTATAGCGTTCTGCTTCCAGGCCTTTCTTCAGCCTTCCCGCTTGGAGCTGCCCATCGGTCATGGTGATTAATGAGTATGTGCTGTTGGTGTTGGATTTTAAAAGCTATATTTCTCAAAAAAGAAATGCTTGAAAGTGGAACTATCTAAACATTGTGAAAGTGCCAGGAACATACTAAGTATATTTTTAACATTCATTTTGTTTCTCCCCTTACTAACCAATACCTGGTTATCCATGCCGAGAGAGAAAGTACAGCTGGTCGACCCAAATGCCAGGGGCCAGGCCATCTCCCTCTCCTCAGCAGTGCTCACTCGAATCACTGCCTGCAGCTTGTTAAGAGATGTGTTCGCAGGCATACCAAATTCTTTGTGGTTGCCCTACTTTAAAGCACAGGTACTTTAATAACCTTACAAGCAATGAGCTTTTGATCTTTTCTGTTCTATAGTATGCTTATTAATTTCTAAATTTGTCACTGTTAAATTGAACAGAAGATTGATGTGTGGGGGGGAGGGAGGGAGCCTGGCAGTGAAGAGAGAGAGATAAATTAGGGAAATTGTGCCTTCAGTGCCAGCTCCGCCGATGACAACTGTGGGGTGAGCTTCATAGCAAAGGACAGTGGTTGGAGAAATATTGGAGAATAATAATCCTGAACGATTACAAGAAAATGAGAACTGAATAGAAAAAGAGATAATGGTAGCCGATATTGAAGCACTATGGTTATTGAGCGCTGTGTCGTAGGTGTGTTTTCCCTGTCCGCGCATAGTGTTATTTAGTGACTTATTTAAGTCTTGTTTGGTCTTATTTAAATAATTTGAGCCTCCCAGCAACCTATCGAAGAGATACCAGCGTTATCCCCATTTTACAGCTGAAGAAACTGGGACTCAGAAGGCCTAACAGTCCCACTGCCGGAAAGTATTAAAGCCAGGATTTAACCCAGATGTACCGGAAGATCCTTGGAAAACCTTATTTTTCAGACCCAGACTTTTAAGCCATTTGTCAAGCGTTCGGCCTCCCTTCATCTGGAAAAGAACGAGCCTAACGACCTGTCATTAAGTTGTCCTTCTTATTAGGAAATGCACACTGAAGTATTTAGGAGCAAAGAGGCGACTTACTATCAAACGGTTTATGAAGTAATGTGAGAGTACTTGGTACTAGCTCTGCCACTTATATCTAAGTCTGAAATTATTGAAAAATTACAAAAACCTGTGCCTAACGTGCCTAGAAAAAACGATTCTCCGACCTTTTCTACTTCATATCATACTTATAAATTTCTAAATTCGTGTGGACGGAACACCAGGGTGTGTGCATGTGCGTGCGAGTGTAGAGGGGCCAGAAGTGTGAGCTGTATGGCACAACTGCCTTACTCTGTTCTGAGCAGCAGCCCACTGCTTGGGTCTGCACGAGGAAAGGAAAGTAGTAACTATAATACATTTCAGGGTTGTTAATCACCAGGTTGTAGAACAGACAGATACTCCTGTCCCGAGAGGTGGGAGGCATTTCCTTCCAAGGAGCTGCTCTAGGGACCAGCCTCTCCGTCCACTCCCGCCAGGATGGTGCAAAGAGCTCCCTGCTACTTGAACTTGCAGGAAAAAAAATTCTTTACCAGCAGAGTGCCAAGACACCAGTGCAATTTGTTTTACCTGGTTACTGTATATTATTTTGAGTCTGGAAAATAGGCTGCTAAAAAGTCCTTTCACTGCCGCTTATCTGAATTATTCCCTCACAGCTTTTCATAAAGAACCAATTCATTAATTAGGACTTGCAAGGAGAAAGAGTCTCCCTTGATCTTTGGCCAAGAGTTCCCTAAATCGCTCAGTCTGCTTGTTCCAAAATCCTTTCTGTGCCCTTTAACCACTGTGCACAGACACCGTTCAGCCCAGGGGGATTTTCAAAGCTGTGGGACTCCCTAGAGTGGGACTCGGTTTGTAAAAGCGAAGGGAAGGGAAGGGGAGGGAAGGGGCAGCCAGGGAAGGCAGGAGGCAGGCGACGAGGAGCTAGTCCCAGGTCACCGTCCTTCACTCAAGCAAGGGCAAGTCTCCATGTGCAGCCCCCTGGGGTGAGCAGGAATCATGGAGCCGATTTTTTACAACATTCAAGGACAGTTTGGAAAGCCCTTTGTCACCCGGGGCATTTTGTCATAATGGTATCTGGCTTGGTCGCTTTTTCCAGTGACAGTCCCTTGTGCTAAAAGGAGCAGAAAGGCAGAGACTCTGAAGTCCCAACGCCGCTCGGGTTTTCTTCTCTGGGGGCCGTGATTCTTCCGCCCGTCTTAGCGTTATGCATTTCCACTTTATCTTTCAGATGGAGGCCTTGTTTTGTTTATCTAGAACCTGGTTTCTTAACCTTGGCGCTCTTGATGTATTAGACCAGATATTTCTTTGTTGGCTGGGAGGGGGGCGCGGCGGCTGTCCTGTGCATTGTAGGATATTTAGCAGCATCCCTGGACCCTGCCAACTAACAGCCTGTAGTACCCCCTTCCAACTGGGGCAACCAGAATTATCTCCAGGCACTGCGTCATGTACCTTGGTTATGAACGACTAATGTAGAGCTTACTTAGGAATAGGGGTCTTCCTGGTCTTCTTGGAAAACCACGGGGGACAGGAGAGGGACCAGAGCAGGCTAGAGCCATTGGATTCAAGATTAGGCTGCTGGGGGGAAAAGAAATCACTGTGGCTTGATATCTGAGGCATTCTGGAGGACAGGGTTTGCTGCGTTACGCTGGGTGCTAGTTCTAAAGCTTTAGAACCCTGCCATGTTAGACGCTGGCTGTTCGTTCACACAAGGAGATTGTGAAAGCTGTCTCAGGATCAGGGCTGTGTAAGGAGCTGACCTGAGATCATGTGCTCCAGATTGCCAGGCCAAGATCTTTGAATAATCAGAAATACGGCATCTTAAGAATGTTTGGGAGAGTCCATCCGAGCCCCGCCCAGGTTAACTGCAGATTTACCTAATCCTGGCTTTCTCTTTCCTCTCTAATTAGAAGTGCCCTCTGTGTAGAAGGTCACAAAACCCATCTTTTACATTCCAAGAACAGAGCTGCGGACCGCCCAGGGTGAATTTCCGTGATTCTTCAGGTGTCCACCCTATATTTTCAGGAAAATGCCGAGAAGGTTCATCCAAAAGAAAATATTTGCTCAGTTTAAAATTAGGATGAAAAGTAAAGTCTGGTCTTCTAGGGGGCACTGTAACTTTAGCTAAAAAAAGGAACAAAACGAGAGAGAGAGACATGTGTAAGCACATGCACGGTACGCGTAAGAGCATGAGAATGTGGGACCTTACTCCTTACTTAGGAATTTTGGTCAGGTTTTCATGACTCCTAGAGTCTCCTCGAAACAGTACTGCAGCCCATTTCACAAACTAACTACATGATATCAGGTCGTTGACTAAACTGCGTGTTCTGGGGAAAAGATGTAACCAAATCAGATATGATCATAACAAAATAGTCTGCTTAATTAATGAACTCTAACAAATTTAAATCTACTATAATTGCCCTCCACTTAATATAGGCTTTTTTTACTTTTTGAAATAATATCTTAGTTATCAAACACCTGTGAGATGTAGATGAACGTGTCCCCTTCGGAGGTAAGTGATAGGAGGCCTGATGATTAGTAGGCACGTGACGATTATTTCTCACCCGGACTCCTGTAATCGCCACTTAACTGGGCTCGCTCCGTCCACTCATGCTCCCCCACGATTCATTCTCCACCCAACAGCCAGGAGAGCTTTCAGAGATATAACTCAGATCATTCTCCTGGGCTTAGAATAAAATCCCAAACGTCTTCCCTGCTCACGAGGCCCTTCCCTGCTGGTTTTCCTCAAAGCCCGCTGATTTCAGCACCAGCCTGGCTCCTCTGCCTGTGGGACTTTGCTCCAGCTGCTCCCGTGGTCTGCCACACTCGCCTTCCTGATTTTTGTGTGGCTGAGGCCTTGTCATTCACTCCTCTGCCCCATGTCACTTCTGCAGAGAAGTTGACCCACACCACCCAATCTCTACCCTCTCTCCCTGTTTTATTTTTTTCACCATTCTCATTAATTATAAATTGTTTTATATTCATACAATTTTCTTCAAATGTCACCATATTATTGTTAGTTCTGTGACTTGATTCCCCAGCCCCGCCACCTAATGATATTCTTTGGGAGATCTTCCCGTGTCAGACTGGACAGAATGTCATTCTTTTTAACGGCTACATAATATTCCTTAAGACGTATGAACCATAATTTGTCAGACTGCTTCCCTATTTATTTCTGATTTTTTTCTATTACAAACAATGCTGAAGTGAAACATTCTTTTGAACACATCTCTGTGCACACGTGCAAGTTTTTCTGTAGGACAGATTCCTGGAAGTGGAATTGACAGGTCAAAGGTCGTGCCCATTTGTCATTTTGTTAGATGCTGGCTGCCATATTGCTTTCCTAAAAGGCTTTATCAATTTATACTCCCACCAACAACATATTAGCATGCACACTTCCCCTCATCCTCTCTGACACTCATTAATATCATTAAAAAAATGTTTTTTTGCCATAAGGGATATGCAACAATAGTATCCTATTTCACATCGTAATCCTAAAAGCCATTTTCAGAAGGTTTCCTGCTGTTGTCTCCTGGAGTCATGCCTCCAGGTCAGTTTGGGGAGAAGCAGCAGAAACCTCTCTGAGCTCAGAGAGTTTCATAAGATAAATGAAACCTTTCAAACGGTACTCATGCATCGCAGCAGAAACTTCCTCTGTCCTGTCACCCCAGAGCCCAATCAATAACCGGGAGGACGGTGGGCAGCCCGATGTTTCCTGCATGCAGCTCCCTCTGCCATCCGTCATCCACGCTCCCCGGGGTAGCTCAGCTGAGGCTTGAAAGGGAGTCAGATCTGCCCAAGTGCAGCGTGGCCCCCACTACGATCTTAACTTCCCTGATGTTACTCGGAATCCTTCGTTTGCTTTCACTTAAGGACGAGGGGAGGTCAGACGCTCGGTGTCCCAGGATGACCTCTCAAGCCAAGAGGGGCACATCTGCTTTCTGTAAGGGAGGGCAGGGCAGGAGGCAGTGAGCACCCAGAAACGCATCTCACAGGGACATCGACAAGCGTTGCAGGTCAAAAGTAAGACTTCCTAGGCTGGATACTCCCACACTGGCAAACTGTGTACTTTTGAAGAGTTTCTGAGTTTTTCTTCGCCCACCTTCACTGTTGCAATGAGGAAAAAATTCAGTTTTTTACCATTCTATGTAGGGCGGTGGGTGGGGCTGGGGGGAGGGAGGAAGTAGTTCTTCCCTTCTGCGAGTCACTTCCTTGTGTGTCTCCTTTACTCCTCATACACACTCCTGACACTTCTGGTCAGCAGCGTGTTGAAGATTTTCCCACAACAAGCAATTCTCCGCTACCAGCTGGGTGTCCTACAATTTAACGCAATTCTGACACTGTCTACCTGGAGTTAGTGTCAGATCCCACAGGCTAAGGGCTCAGTCCCACAAGACTCTCCCCTACATGACTCTCCCCCACACCCCCAAACACACATGCACGCACACACACACACACACACACACGCACACACGTCAGGCGCCAGTCACAAGCCCAGGTTATTGTCTGTGCCTCTGACCAACAGCTACGTTTTGGAATTTCTAAAGATCCCCTCCTTGGGTCTGCTTGATTTGCTGGAGCAACCCACAGGACTCAAGAAAACGCTTCACTTACATTTACTGATTTATTAAAGGATATAATAAAGGATAAAGATCCACAGCCAGATGAGGTTCATAAAGAGAAGTCTAGGAAGGTCCTGATGGGCTGTAGGAGCTTCGGTCTCTGTGCGGTTGTGGGGTGTCACCCTCCCAGTGTCGTGTTTGTCAGTCTGGAAGCTCTGTGAACCCCCTACCACTGGGATTTTTACGGAGGCTTCCTCACGTAGGCGCGATCAATTATAAACTCCGTTTTCAGCCCCCTCTCTCCTCTCTGAAGGACGGGGGTGTGGTGGAGCTGAAAATAAATGCCAAGCTTCTAATCATGACTTGGTCTTTCTGGGGACCACCCCGCATCCAGGAGCCAACCCACCGTCACTTCCTTAGAACAAAAGATGCTCCTATTATTTTTATCACTTAGACATTTACGAGGATTTTAGAAGCTCTGTGTCAGGAACTGGGGGCAGAGACCAACGTGAATATTTTCTATTATCTCATGACTTTCCTCCCCTCCTCCCCAACAGAAGCTTGGCCAGTGTTTCCTGGGCGCTAGTGCTATGCTAAGCTTGTTGCATCTACCATCTAACAACCCTAGGAGGTGGACAGTATTATTATCTCCAGCTTAGAGATGAGTCAGCAGCCAGAGCAGTGGAGTAACTAACCCAAGGTCACTCAGCTCGTAAGGTCTGGGGCAAGATTTGAACCCACGTTCAATGCCTGGGCCAGGATTTGAACCTAGAGCCTATAAACGTATGCTCTGTCGCCTCCCAGGTGGGCTTGGTGTCTTAATCTAAGAAGTTTCAAAGGCTTTATTTTTGGGTGTTTATAAATTATTGCACATTTCTTTGCTTATGGGTTTCTTTAAAGAGAAAATTCCAAAATAACAATGGAATTGCTTTAAAATCGTGTCCTTTCTGTGCCCTGAAATAGTCCAGCACGTGACGCACTTGTTTTCTGTGAGCCGATTTCCTTTCTCTACTTCTGTGGGACTTGATACTTGTCCTTTGGTTCAGGGCACATACAAGAACAAGACAGATCCGTGTCACTGGACACTCTGGTTGAGGTAGGGTGAGGTAACCAACTATGTTAGTTTCTTATTGCTGCTGTAATTAATTACCACAACCTTATTGGCTTAAAGCCACACAGATTTATTATGTCATAGTTCTGGAAGCCCTAAAACCTAGGTGTGTTCTTCCGGGAAGCTCCAGGGGAGACCTGCTCCCTTGCTTTTCCCGTCTTCCAGAGGCCATCACATTCCTTGTCTCATGGTCCCTTCCTCCACCTTCAAATCTCCCTCACCCTCCGCTCCCGTTGTCACATCTCCTCTGAGTCTCACCCTCCTGCATTTCCTCTATGATTACGTCAGACCCGCCTGGATAATTCGGGATAATCTCCCCATCTCAACGTCTTTAAGTCACATCTGCAAAGTCCCTTTTGTGTTAGGTAGCGCACGCACAGGTTGCCGGAATTCGGATGTGGGCATCTTTGGGGGGCCATTATTCAGCCCACCACACCAGCCGTCTCAGTTTGCTGGAGACTGAAGTCTTCCAGGTCATGGAACTTTTAGTGCTAAGACTTCGAAAGTTCCCGGCAAACATGGACTGTCGGTTGCCCTTAGGCAGGGGGTTGTTGTTCCAGGAAGACATTTCTGCTGACTCGCGGAGACACAGGGAGAGAAGGTGAACACGGATAAAAAAGCTGTGAAGGAAATTGTTTTCCAATAACGTTCTTTAGTTGGAAAGCGACCTTTAGCCTCTAAGAAGTCCAAGTCCAGTTCTGCACCACACCCACAGCGGACCATATCCTCACCCAAAGGAGCCTTCTCTGCCTCCTGTCCTCCTCTCATTTTCCGTGAGAAAAGCAAAGCTGTTTGCTGGATAAACTCTACTTGGAGGTCTGAATGATTCCTAAAAAAGAAGCCCGTATGGTGAACTTGGATTCAAAAAGGTTCCTGGTTAAGAAAGTGTGAAAAAATAGACTTGTATTAAAAATAGAGCCTGATTCCACGCGAATGACAGACTCGTCACCTTAACCTGAAGCCACTGTAGATTTTCTACATCACGGGTCCTTTTCCTAGCTTTATTCCTTTTCCCTCGCTTTCCACTCACCTCGCTCCCCCCATCTAGCCCCCCGCCCAGTTATATTTAGTGTTACAGTCTGTGGGTTTCTAAAATAATGCTCTCACATAAGTGTTTTTGAGTCTCACCGAAGGGAAAGCAGTTCATGTCATATCTCTACGTATATATTTAGCTTTCTATTTTTGAAGAAATAAATAGAAAAAAAAAATTCCTTTTCAACAATGGGCGAATTCCAAGAAGCTTGGAGCCTGATTTGGAAAGGGTGGGGGGTGGGAATGTGGGGAGTTTTTCCAGGAGAAGGGGTTTGAGTGGAGGCCAGACTCCTGGGGTGGCAGCGAGCGGCTGGGACACATGAGAGGTTCACCCCGGCATGGTCTGTCAGAAGTGACAGCTGTGAAAGTAAGGGTCATAAATCATTTCCCAGCTATGGAGACAAAGGGTCTCAGAGTCTCCCATGCTAGAGGCAGCAGAGCAAATAAGATCAGCGGTCATGAGGAAGAGAGGTGCCGCTCCGTTACTCGGTGACAGCCAGTTCATGGTTCTATGTAGAAGTGGCTGCAAAAGCCACACAAATGGCTGAAAATCCAGGGACTAGAAGAAATCGGGGCACGCGAGGGGTTCTGGGAAGCATCTGTCCTTTTCTCTGGTGAATTCGGGCAGCCTGAGGCGCGTGAAGTGGGGGTGGGAGCGGCTGGTGGGAGGTGACACATGGTGGAGAGGATGTCCGGGGAGCTTCTTGAGATGCGCAGGGCCACTCAGCGAGCTCAGCTGGATCCCCACGTGCATCCCAACCCAGCCCATGTCTTCTGCTGTCAGCCACTGGCCACACAAACTGGGCAGAAGCACGTGCCAGATCCGGGCACCCTACCAGCCTCCTGGAAGATGTGGCTCCCGTCACGTGCCTTCCTGAGTCAGAGAGACAGGGCTAAGTAGCTGTCTTTCCCTGAAGAAAAAATTGTTCTCTCATAACCTCAAGGGGCTTCGTATGTCTTTGCTTCTCCTATGGTTGTGAGTAAAGAGTATGAAGGGAGGGCGAGGCCGTTGTGCTGGTGAATCCACGTCCTCCCCCCTATTCTGCTGAGGTGTGATTGGGATGGCAAGTGTCAGTGTGCAGTGTGGTGTGGCTGGGGGCAGGGCTGGCCGGCTTGAGGAAGAGCAAAGTTAATTGCTCCCTGAGGAAAGTAAATCCATAACGTGCCTGCAGTTATCACAGGGGCCCTCAGCCCACTCAGCCAGCGATGCCTAAGGAATGGCCTGTGGTCCCATAGCTCCTGTGGTCCCACCCACAGATCAGCATCAGGGAGAATGCTACTCCTTCATACTTATTCAGGCTCAAGTCAGAATCTCACTCGAAGACTGTCTTATGGCTTAGGCTGGACAACTCAAAGACAGAGGACCTGTTTCACCCCCGGATGATGATGTGGTCACCCAGCTCCCACGCTCTGTGACACAGGAGCTGTTCCTAGTTGTCCGGCACCCAGACCTGGGGGGATCAGGGCAGGGAAATAGTGGCCTTGAGTGTGAGAGCCAGACAGAGGAGGCGGTTGCAGATATGGGCTCTGGATCGGTTAGCTTCATTTGAAAGGTGTGCTCTAGTGTAAGTTGCTTACTGTCCCAAGGAATTGTCTAGCCCTGGGAGGGGTGGCCCCTCCAGAGTCGGCAAAGCCCCAAATGTCACAGCATCAGAAAACAGAAAATAAAAATACATGGTTAATACGCCTTCCTCTTCTTTGCTGTCAGGACCCAGCTCAAGTCTCGTCTTTTCTAGGAGAGTGTCCGTCCCAGGCCACCCTGTCCCATTGGGTTTGCTCCCTTCCCTGAAGTCCTATAACACTTAGAGTCTCAGCCGTTCATTTTGTCTCAGTTATCGAAGCTGTGTCAATGACCTAAGCTCCTTGGAGGCGGGGATTGCGTCCTTTACTTCTCGGCGTCCCCTGCAGAACCCGGCACAGAGACCAGAGACTTGAACATAGTAAACACTCATTAAGTATGTCCAAGGCTCAGTTTGGTAGGTCACAGGGATGGTTCCTT
>NW_006432945.1:8234752-8249665 GCF_000325575.1 Pteropus alecto
AGAAGAAAATTTTACCCTACCCTTCTAGGTTCTGTCATCTGATCTGATCATTAAATCTACACAAGACAGATTAACAAGAGAAAATAACCAAATTTAATTACATACGCACATCTGGGAACCCCACATACATGAGAGAGTCAGAGACAAAAAGGTAAAATGAGGATTGTGTGGTAGTCTGAGCTAAGGATGAGGTCAGGCGCCTCGGAGCTTCAGCGGGGAGGAAGAAGAGCAGATACTCGGAAATTAGATGTTTGCCCTGCCATGTAGGTAGGTCATAAAAAGTTATTTCTGGTAATAACTCCTATTATGGGTAAGTTCCCAATTTAAATTCTTCAAGGGAGAGGTAAACGTTTCTCATGAGCCTGCGGGGTCTCGATTGCCTTCACCTCAAAATAATCCACATGCTATAGCAGCACACCTTGGGGAGGCCTTTTGAAGCCCTTTAGTCTTCCTTTGTTATTCAGCGCTTGATCTTTCTAAGCCTTATAATGTTTACAAATCCAGACCACCTTACGTAATTCTCAAACAAGGACAATTCGGGAGGCTCCAGCTGTGAATACAACTCGGAAGGGATCGTTTCTAATTGCAGCTGAAAAGGAAAAATAAAGTTAGCATTGATGCCCTGACCCCAGTATCTCCTCCACTAGCTTCCTGGAATAGGAGAGTAAATGACACACGTCAGCCGGGTTCACTGAGCAGCCAGGAGGCAGACAAGGCGTGTCTGTCTCATGAATTATTATTAATGGACAAATCATCCGTGTTGTGTCCGTCTTGGCTGGTGGGTCCAGCTGCGGCTGTCGGGAAGGGAGATTTACCTGGTTCCCAGGGGCCTGGAATGAGTTGTGAGACACGGCAGTGCCCCGGCCACCTTGGGCTTCTCCTCCCAGAGAAGAAGGAGCAAGGAGGGCAGAGCAAATGGAGGGCGGGTCAGACTCGAGTATACAATTGTTTCAGTGATTTGGCTCTGTCCCTGGGGCAGAGGTGATGGACAAAAACAGACATCTCGGGAAGCTTGGCATGAAACCAAATTCCAGGACCATAGCTGTAGCTTTGCCAGAAGATGACTTGCCAATGTCCAGAAATGCCCTTGTCATGCAGAGTGGAGGTGGCGGTGGGGTGGGGTGGGGTGGGGTGGGGCAGGGAGAAGAGCTTCGTGAGCGTCCCAGCATTGCAGGGGCTGTCCCACCGCCTTCAGTCCTTTGTTAATCAAAACATAGTCTGTAGACCTGCAGCACTGGTCTCATTTGAGAGCTTGTTAGAAATGCTGAGTCTCAGGCAGGGCCAAGGGTAGCGTGAGGCCAAGAAGGATGGCTGCCTCCAGTGCAGAATTCAAGGGATCACCCCAATACTCGGTCATCGAGATAAGTAATATTTTTAAAAATCAAAATTAATGCAAAAAATTCATGATGAGAAAAATGTCATAATCTTAAATGACGCCATGAGCTGTCGCTGCACTTGAATGACCCTGCCCCTCTCACCTCACCTTAATCCTGGCCCTGAGCTCTGGCCCCACCCAGACTGTTGGAATCAGAATCAGAATGTTCTAACAAGATCCCCAGAGAATTCATATGCACATCAAAGTCTGAGAAGCCCTGCTTTGGACAACACCTCCTCAGCTATAATATTCCCAAATCTCTGAATCCAGATAGCAGCAAAAATGGAAAGGGACGAGCAGTGGTAACGTTCCAGAAGCATCCAGCCCTATGAGTTTGCTTTCCATTTGCTTGAACGTGCACGCTACCACCTTAAAGTTGTACAGTATTTCATAGTTTATCATAAACTTTCAAAAAAGTCTTATTTTGAAATAATTATAGATCCATAGGAAGTTGCAAAGGGAGCAGAGAGAGATCTCATGTACCCTTCAGCTAATTTCCCCCAATGGTTACATTTTCTGGAAGTATGGTATAAAATTAAAATGAGGAAATTGACATTGGTATGAAGTGTGTGTATAGTTACGTGTCATTATATCACATGTGTAGATTCATGTAACCCACACAATTATACAGAACCAGTCCACCACCATGAAGATCTCCCTGGAGCTACAGCTTTCGAGTCACACCTACCCCCTTCCCTGCCCCCACTCCCCATCCCTAGCTCTTGGCAACCACTAATCTGTACAATTTCTCAGAATGTTATATAAATGGGATCATATATATACAACCTTTTGAGACTGGCCTTTTTTCACTCAACGTGATGAACTGGAGACGCCTGTATCGTTAGTTTGCTTCTTTTTGTTGCTAAGTAGTATTCCACAGTATGGATGTACCACAGTTTGTTTAACCATTTACCTGTTGTAGGAAATTATATTTGTTTACTGCATTTGGTTATCACGAATAAAGCTAACATGAACAAGCATGTCCATGTTTTCGTGCAGACATGTTTTTATTTCTCTGGAATAAATATCCAGGAGTTCCATTCCTGGGTTGTATGATAAGCGTATGTTTAGTTTTATAAGAAACTGCCAAACCATTTTTCAGAGTAGTTTGCCATTTTACATTTTTACCAGAAATGCATGTGAGATCCAGGTTCTCCTCATCCTGGCCAGTGTTTGGTATCATCATTAGTTTTTCTTTTAGCCGCTCTGATAGGTGAAAAGTGATATCTCCTCATAGTTTCAATTTACATTTCCTTGACGTGTAGCGATACTGAACATCTTTTTTTATGTGCTTATTTGCTCTCTATGTGTCCTCATCAGCGAAATGTCTCTTTGTGTCTTTTGCCCATTTTATAATTGAATTGTTAGGGTTTTTTTTACTGTTGAGTTTTGAGGGTATTTTCTATATTCTAGATATGAGTCCTCAGATATGTGGATTATAAATATTTTCTCTCAATCTGTAACTTGTTTTTTTCTTTTTCTTAACAGTCTCTTTCATAGAGTAAAACTTTTAAAATTTCGTCAAAGTCTAATTAATTGTTTCTTTTCTTTTTATGCATCACATTTTTGGTGTCATGCCTAAGAGGTCACCAAGTTTTGGGGGCCCTAAATTTTTCTTTGATTTTCATCTAAAAGTTTTATAGTTTTACATTTTACATGATTTAAATCTACAATCTATATTGAATAAACTTGTGTATAGGGTGCAAGATTTAGAATGAGCTTTTTCTCCTCCTCCTCCTCCTCCTCCTCCTCCTTTCTTATTTTGTTCTGCAGCTGCCCACCGTTGGCCATACTTGTGTGGGGTCATTTCTAGACTCTCTATTCTATTTCATTGATCTGTGTGTCTGTCTCTCTGCCAATACCTCACAGTCTTGATTACGGTAGCTATATAATAAGATTTGAAATTTGGATAGATTGATTTTCTCAGTTTCTTCTTTTTTTTGAAACATTTTCACTATTCTAGTTTATTTACCTTTTTATATAAATTTTAGAATTATTTTGTATGTATTTACACCAAAAAAAAATCATGCTAGGATTTGGATAGGAAGGGCATTAAATTTATTAAAATATACCAGTTTGGGGAGAATTAATATCTTTACAATGTAGAGCCTTCTAATCCAGAAACACAGTATGTCTTTACATTTATATAGATCTTTGCTTTCTGTCATCGGCATTTTATAGTTTTTAACATAGAAGTTCTGTATATGTTTTATTATATTCAAAGTTAAGTATTTTATTTTAATTTCACTTTTTACATGTTTCTTGCTAGCATATAGAAATACAATTAATTTTCTTTTGTTGATCTTGTTCTGGGAGTTTCCTTGTATATTTCTTGGGATTTCTAAGTAGACTTTTATGCCATATGAAAATAGAGACTGCTTTTTTTTTTCTTTTTGATCTCTATGTCTTCTATTTCCTTGTCTTACTTTATTGGGCTAACTAGAACTTCGAGTCCTATTTGAATAGCTGTGATGAGAGCAGATGTCCCCGCCTTCTTCCTGATCTTAAGAAGAAAGCATTTAGTCTTTCTCCATAAAGTATGACATTTGCTGTAGGTTTTTATGGATGTTCTTTATCATGGGAAATAGATTCCTTTCTATTTTTAGTTTTCTGTTTTTTTATTGTAAGGAAGGAAGAAATTTCCTCTATGCTTCTCAGTTCTAGGCACCAAACTCAACAAAGACAGAAACTCCTTTGTTTAGTACCTCGCTATACATATCTCTTCATCTGGCTATTGATTCATAGCCTTAAAATACTTTGCAATAAATTTGTAATCTAGTGACTACATAGGTTTCTTGAGTTCTGTGAGGCACTCTAGCAAATTAATCAAACCCAAGGAGGAAGTTGTGGGAACCATGGAGCTCAACAATACAGAGTGAATCTTAGTGCAAACTATGGCCTATAGTTAATAATAACGTGTCAGTATGGACTCATGAAGTATAACATGTACCACAGCAATGCAAGTTACTAATAATAGGGGAAACAGGGTGTGTGTGTGTTTGGGGCGGGGGGGGGTAGATAAAAAGGTGAGGATCTGAGTATACATAACTCTATTAAATTATTTTGTAAATGTAAAACTGTGCTAAAAAAATAAAGTCTCTTAATTATTTTGAAAACTAAGAGACTTCACATTAACAGAAAAAGCAAATGTGATAAGAATTAGTTTTAAGTTTGAAGAAAGCTAATAAGAAGGTCCTCCTGGAAACTTGCTTATGAACTACACAGCCAGTCTTGCCACCAAGCCCATGTTCACTTACAGAATCCCTCGCCTGTAGAATAAATCCTTGCCCCGTTTTCTCAGCAGTACAAGTTCAGGCCCTGTTGGATTTGTACAACGAACCCCCTTGGAAGCAAGAGAATAAAATTTTTTATCCTCTTCCTAGGTTGCTGAGTTTTCTCATGAAAACAAAATTGGGTATGTCTGGTAAATTTGAAAAAACAACATCACAAATTCCTTCCTGGGGCGGGAGGAATAATTCTCTGTCTGAATTTTTCTCAACCAACCATAATGATGGTTTTTCGGCCTGATTGTTAATTTCCTCTAATTACATAGAAGGCCCTTTAAATTTGTTTCGGTGGTTTTTCTCTTCTGAGTAGCGAGATGAAGCAATCAGCCCACCTTTCATAATATAAGAAGGCTGCTTCTGCTGCTTCTCTTTTTTTAAATTACTCCTGCATTTTGGAATTTCCGCAAGTGATCATAGGGGTAATTCTGGTCTGTTGCTCTTTTAATGAGGGGCTTGTTTTAAATCCCTCTAAACTATACTGGCTTATCCAGCAGAGGACCTTTAAAACCGGATTAATCCCCTGGAGTTCCAAATCCTTTTGCTTTGGGGGCTAAAATCTGTTGCCATAACCTTCTGAATCACCAGCGTTTGCTTTGAGAGTTGGCACTTTCTATTTAAATGGCAAGAAAGAAGGGAAATAGACCTTTCAGAGTTGAACGTATTGATTTCAATGATCACCTTTAATCTACACTTTTCCTTTTTATAATGTGTGGTTTTCTTCTGTTAATTAGAAAGAGCCAGAGATTATCTGCACAAAACTGGAAGGTTTATCGTGATTGGCGGGATCGTCTCTCCTGTCCACGACTCCTACGGAAAGCAGGTGGGTTCCTCTTTTGCCCCTCCCCCACGCCCTCCCTTCCTGACCTGATGGCTCTTCCGGCATCAGACTGCCCCACGGCCATCTCTGCTACAATTCCTGAGAGCACTAAATGCCTGGTAGCAGGCATCCTGCTTCCCATCCCTGGACCACAGTCAGAACTGAGCAACTGGGTGTTGGGCTGCAGCTGGGAGGAACAGCTGCCCAAGCCCAGGCAACTGCTCACAGCACCAGGCTCAATCCACGCTCAGTAACAGAGGAGCAGGCACACCTGCCGAGGGCCGAGTGGATACCAAATTCGCTAATTTGGTATGGCCTTGGCGAGTCTTTCCTGGGATTTTAGGAGAAATGAAGGCTTATGCCTTTCATCGTCTGACTTAAAATTCATTTCGCTGACCCTCCGTCCCTGCATGTTCTGTATCACGTGTAAGAAGTTTCCTTCTATTAGTTCTCTGAGTTTTTATTGCGAGGAAGGAAGAAATTTCCTCTACCCTTCTAGGTTCTGGTCCCCAGAAACTCTAAGAGCTCTCTCAGTCATTCCCCTTCCTCCCCTAGTAGGCTCTGGGGGAGGTCACCTAAGCAGCCAGTTTGAGCCATGAGACAAGGCAGCATCTGCCATGTTGAGTCTCATCTCTGTGCTGCGCACACTGGCCGTTTCGTCAGGGGAGGCCACCTATCGGCCCTGTTATAGGTGGTCTATTCTACACGCCCTTCCTTCTTTTCCTGTCTCCTCTGCCTCTCCATGCTCGTCTGTGTGGCAGATAGACAAGTAGAGGGGGTCACACCTTCATTCTCTGTCACCATTGAAAAATGGCTGCACTTTTGTAATGGGCTGGCTTGGGATAGTGTCTCGGGGAGGCTGCAGGGAGCAGATGGCTGTCCCAATGATTGCTCTGTTGCTTCCCAGGGCCTTGTGTCAAGCCGGCATCGTCTCATCATGTGTCAGCTGGCTGTCCAGAATTCTGATTGGATCAGGTAGGGCTGGCCTGATGCTGCCAGAGGCAGGGGGCCTTGGGACCCACTGGGGGTGGGCGGAGAAAGAAGACGGGTCCTGGCAGCAGTTTAGATCCTACAGGGATGGGGATGCCAGGGGAGGAATTAGCCCTGTTAGCTAACAAAATTCAGCTGAGTAGATTTAAAGATCAAATTGGCTTCATTCAAAGATGCATAAATCAGGCAGCAACCCATCTAACAAATAGAAAGGAGCTCCAAGGAGCCATAAAAAATAGGAGGCTTTTATAGGCAGAAAGGGTGAAAGAGTGGATTGTTTCCGGCTTTGGTGACCTACCTGTGGGGTTGGGAAGAGGCTGGCAGGCTGATTACCCTTGAGCTGACCAGGAACTGCCACACTGACGGGTTCAAATTACATTCTCGGGAGAAGTTGAAACTGCAAGTAGGTAGGTATTAGGTCTTGGTTTGGTAATGTGGGCTTAGCACAAGTGACTCCGTGTGGGGCCTGTCTTCTTTTTTAACAGCCCCACGCAGGCCACAGTTAGACCAGCAGGGGTGGCCCAGCTGAAACATTATTTTTTAACCAAGCTATGGGGCCCACGAAACTAAAAAGGGAGCTTTCAGTGTTTCTGGATCCAGGAATATTCTTGGAGCTTCCAAGAATTGGGTTTGGGGTGAGGCATGGCCAGAAAATCCACGACGACTCTCTACTTTTATCTCCACTCACTTCCACAAGCTCTCACTGCCTTTCAGGAAATGTTCCCTGGGCTCGGCTATTTCCCCTTCCTGAGCCCACGTTCTCCAGGGCCCCACACCTACCGACCGCGGGACAGAGCTGCGGGAGACGGAGGCATAGGGACGAGCGTGCACTCACTGCCTTTCCCTCAGACATTCCACTAAGAAGGCAGACACGAGCTGCTCAGCTTGCAGTGTAATTAAAGCAAGCTTCCACTAATTATGCTAATTATGCTCCCCAAAGTTCCTACAGTTATAATTTGCATACGAGTAGAGAACGTTTTTTTAAAAAAATAATGGTACACCGTGGGTACTGTAATTTTCCTCCATGGAAAAATAAGCAGCACCTAGAAGTTTCCATGAAAGGTGGAAAATGAAGAAAAGCTGACCTCAGAATGAGGAATGCAGAGAGTTAGCGGAGAAGAGATGGGTGAGTGGAAATGAGAGCCGTGAAGGGAGGCGACGGTGATAATTAAACAGTGATCCTCGTTATTGGTGCTCAATGACTTGTGTGTAAAGCACATGCCCTCAGTAGACTTTCTCATCCACCCAGGATATAGGTTAGAACAAAAGACAGCTACCCTGTTCTCCGACGAAAAACAAGCCCGGAGAAATCAAGGGGCTTGAGAGTAAACAGCACTTCTGTGGTCAAGTCGGGAATAGAAATGAGGCCTCTTGACTTATAACTCATGATCTCCTGGGGATAATGGAGTCTAGTTGGGAAAATCCTGGGCAGGAGGCTGTTGCCGTTTGGATGTGATTAGAGGATTTTGAACTAATTCCCTCATTCATTCAACAAACATTTACTGAGCACTTACCGTCTGCCCCGCCTGCATTGCTCTAGGCCCTTGGAAAATCAGAATTCCAAACTGAGATCACTAGGGAAGCGCGGAGCTAGCTCGAGAGATGGAGGTGGGCACGGCAGGGCCCCTGGACATGGGGGAGCCTGTTTAGCCAGGTCAGGTGTCTGCCCATCTCAGGGAAGGGGTGATCTGGATCTGTGGGGAGCCAGGCTCAAGACAGGCTGACTCTCTAAGTCTTCTCAATTAGTGAGATCCCATCTCTGAGAACCTCAGGTGTGTGTGCATGGTGGAAGGTGGGCAGGGAATGCTCAACTGCTAAGAAAATGTTGAGAAACATCCCAATTTAGCAGCTCATTAAGTCTGCAATTAAGGTGGTGAACCGCATCAGTCTGAGTTGGATCCACACTCACTTCGCGTCCTGGTGTGCAGGAGGGCTTGGCCGGCCCGCAGGTCTGCGCCTTCCAGTCTGACTGCCGTGCCCACCTCCGTGCCCACAAGGCACCCCTCCGCGCAGGGAGGCAGACAGGGACAGGTTCCCCAACTCAGATAAGTGCAGCCACCACTCGATGAGGGCCCGGCTCTCACAATCCTATAACGTCCAGAGGAGAATTCCCATTTTGCAGGCGAGAATAAGAGCGAGACGCTATAATAAGCGCTTTACGTGTAACACTCAGTGAGCCTTTCTAATACCTCACGAGAGCGTTGCAGCTGTTATGCCTATTCTACGGACCGGGAAAGCGCGCTCCGAAAGATCACATGACTCTCCCGAGGCCCCGCGTGGGAGGTTCCAGGGCTGGGGTTAAACATGCGCAGATTGGTATCAGCATGTCTGTGTGGAGCCCATGCCATGCACCCCTCTTTTTACAGAGGGGAAACTGAGGCTCAGGAAGGTATTTCAAGCCCATGTCTTATCCGATTCGAAGTCTAAGTACACGGTATGACCAGGTCTGTTAAGCCCCCCGAACTGTGGTCTTTGAAGGGGAACTAAGGAAAGAGACTGGAAACCAAGGGAGACCTCTTTCCGATTGTGTCAGGGTGGACCCCTGGGAGTGCTACCAGGACACCTGGCAGACGACCTGCAGCGTGTTGGAACACCACCGGGACCTCATGAAGGTGAGCGGGGCCGCGCCACGGGGCGGGCGGGCCGCAGAAGCCAGGCGGGCCGTGGAAAGGGCGCTGCTGGCCTCCTGGTTTCGCACCATCCGTGGGGGAGACCAGCACGGGGGAGGGCGGGGAATGAGGAGCACGGGGAATGAGGAGCACGGAGCAGCACCAGGGGCTGTGTCTGCCTTGCCCCCCTGCGGGATCTGACCTGGGGCAGTTCACCTCCTGGCAGCGAGTTCAAGGTGGATTGAAAGAGACCATAGGTAGAAGACTTCAGACAGTGAGCAGAGAAGGAGACCAAGAAAAAAAAGCAGGAGAAGGGGGGGCGGGGGACTCTGGGAGGAGGTACAAGCGGCCAGGTCCTCCTGCCTCTGCCTCACCTGTCTGGGATCCACGGTGCCCTCGCTCCGGCAGAGGGTGCTGTGCGGACGTCACTGTGCCATCATCCCCACCCGCTGCTCCTCACACGAGTCCCACGGGCAGACCGTGCTCTAGGCCTCGTTTGACGAGTGGGTCCGAGGAAGCACAGAGAAGTGAGCCAGCCGGCTGCGGACGCGCTGCCGAGTGAGCACGGAGGGGCATCTGGAGCCGCGGCGGGGCTGCCGTGACCGAAGAGCCGGGGGCCGGGTTCGAACGGGTTCCACGCCGGCCAGCAGCACTGGCCAGCGCATGCAGAGAGCACCCTTCACAGATCAGTACCAACCTAGCGACTCCCACAGTGACAGGATGAAAAGCAGGGCCCACAACAGCGAGAAGCCCGGCCGACCGGGACCAGACGCCATCGATCCCGCTCGCCTCCGCCGGCCCTGACCGGGCTGTCCCCAGCCCCAGACGACAACCAAATGGCATTGTGCTAACACGGGGAACGCCTCCATGCCATCGGGGTTTCCTGTCAGAGGGCCTGTCAGAACCTTCTCCTTGGGGAGCTGTCAGCAGCCCCAGTCACCCGCCACCGCCATCCATGCTGCTGGGCTTCGTTTTAACAGACGTGGAGCCTCCGGGCTCCAGACACTCCCGGGAGCCCGGGTGCCAGAGAAGCTGGGAGGACCCGCTGGCCGTCGCTTCCTCTGTTACGTTCCCCCTCACGGAACCGAGAAAAACCCATCTCCCATCTCTCTGCTTGCAGAACTCTCCGCATACATCCGGAGTCTTTTCTAGTCCCCGTGAAAGGACTCTGATGTAGGGTGACACCACCTGCTCCTCTGTGCCGGTCTCCACAACAGCAGTGAGAAAAGACATCCCATCTTACCGTCCAAGGATGTATCAGTCAGGATAGGCTAACAAACATCCTTAAAATCTCAGTGGCTTCGCACGAGTTTTATTTCTCACGGGCCATGTCAGCTGAGGGGTCATGTCAGCTGGGAGCCTGTGCTCCTTCTAGTCACACGGGAGCCTCAGGCACCAGGAACAAGGGAGGAATTAGGGACCCCAAAGGCAGGCCTGCGCCTGGGTACTGTTTTGCTATCTAAATGCGTGGGCTTCCAGAACCCTCTCTCTGCTGTTGCTCACGCCCAGAGGCATGCGTCTGGGCCAGACGAGCATGGCCAGGAGCCCGGCTGTTGCAGCGAGGGGCACACACCAGCGCAGAATGGAGGTCACGATGGCCCCTGCCTTAGGGCAGGGGCTTGGGGCCACTTGCCAATAACCCTCAGCCTCCCCAGTCCTAGCATCAGGCCGGTGTCCCTGGCCTGGGGAGTAGACCTGTCGGAGAGGGGGTTACGAAGTGACTCAAGGCCATGGTTGGAAAGGCCCCTGAGAAGGCAAGAGCCATCAGAGAGCTGATGAAGGCAGAGCGGGACAGGCGGCCAGCCCTCTTCGAGGGACCCCCAGGCAGGCTGAGAAGACCCCACGGTACCCGGCCTCGGCTGGCTCCCAGATGTGCCAGGTGCTGCTGTGACCTCCTCTTGTCAGGAACATTACAGAAGTGACGGGCTACCCCCACAAGACAAATGACTTCCACGGCTCGAGGCCCACACGCTGCTCTGCCGGCAGCGTGGCCTGTGGGAGAGGTGCCTTCGGAGGGTCACCCCAGCCCTGGGGCTTGGGGTCCTCTGGCAGCAGGACTCAGTAATCCAGAAAGGGTGGTAGGGGGTGGGCGGGATGCCGGCTTTCAAGGAAGGGACCTGGAATTAGCAGTGGCTCTTGTGACGCTAAACAGATTGGAAAGGCATCCTTTGTTTCTGTTGCCCATAGCTACTCTCCCTTCCCCGCGGGCGGGGGGGTTGCTTCTGGGTCAGCTGTGACGAATGTTGCACTATCTGCCCTGTTTTCTGAGGCACTAGAGAGAAGCAGCCGGCCAGATAACACAAGACAATGGTTAATGCACACGGAATTTCCGGTTGGCTCCGGAACGTGTATTCACACTGAGGAGCAGTGCCCAGAACCCCGCCCACCCTCCTGCAGCACAAGCACAGCCTGCTCTGCCTGGCACCGCTCTCTGGCTCGGCCCTGCCGTTGGCGCCTCTGGCCGGGAGAAGCACAGGTGGTGATAACGCCTGGTGTGTGTGTGACCTCTCCCAAGCTTCCACAGCCCTTCCACAGACACGGCCTCATCCGAGCCCCATGAAGCAGGCAGCGAGGGCCGTGTGCACGTTGCACGGGTCACAACGTCAGCTGCTGTGCACGACGTTCCCGCCACGTGCCAAACACTCTATAGGCACTTGGCGTACGCTCACTCATGTAATCTTACCACAATCCAGAAAGGTAGCTATGTCACCTCTCCATGCTAGACTCCTGAGCTGAGGTTCAAGAGAAGCTAAGTAACTACCCAAAGTCGCACAGCCAGAAAGGCACAGAGCTCCAATTTAAACTGAGGTCTGTGCGACACCACATCCCATGCGTTAGCCACTGAGCTGTCATCCTGTCTCCCGCCAGCCTAGTGTGCTGCTCAGTGCAGCTGTGTCTAGAACCCACCCCAGGCCTCTCCCTCGGTTCCAGGCGGTCTCACTGTGAAGAACAGCACACAAGCGTTTGGAGATGACTGGGAAACGCTTTTTGTAAGTTACCTGGGTAATGACACTGACTCTGCATTTTGCCCTTTCCCCAGAGGGTCACTGGCTGCATCCTCTCCAATGTCAACACACCTTCTATGACACCTGTGATCGGACAGCCGCAGAATGAGACCCCCCAGCCCATTTATCAGAACAACAACGTGCCCGCCAAGCCCACTGCAGGTAGGGCAACACTGCTGTGCAGCAGTGGGTCTCAAACTTCAGAATCGCTGGAGGGCTTGTGGAAATCCAGATTGCTGGGCGCCGCCCCAGAATTTGATTCAGTAGGCCTGGAAGTAGGAGGAGAATTTGTATTTTTAACAAGGTGATGCTGATGCTCTGGTCCAGGGACCGTACTTTGAGAACTCTTAATATAGAGCATCTGAGAGAAACAGTTGCAATCAGAGACAGAGAGAGATGGAGAGACCGAGAGAGACAAGGGTGATGGTGTGCATTCTTCTGCATTTAAATATAAATATAGTTGCCTTAACTGGGAATTAAAGATACAGAGGGAAGCATTTTTCTGAGCCCCTTCCAAGAGAATTGAGGCTCTTGCCCAGGGTCACACAGTGAGGAAGTAATAGGGCGAGGAGACAAACCGAAGCAGTCTGCGTCCAGAATCCCACACTCTTAGCCACCTCTTCGGTGACAGAGAGCATGGACCCCCAACGCTTACCCGACTGTGTGCCCGCATGGCACTCAGAGCTCTACAGGGGTTCTTATTTAATGCAGCGATTCTGCGATAGAGATATCATGTTCCCATTTACATGAGATTCAGAAATGGTAAGTGATTTGCTTAAGACCACACAGCTCAAAAATAGAAGAGCCAGAATTCGCATTCAGGACCGTCTGATTCCAAGGTTATGTTCTTTCTAATGTTTTCTTCCAGCTCAATTGCAGGGGACAGATCCCGGTATTATTTTTCAGGCCTAGAGACGATACGCTCTTATGTCATTCATCTGTTACACATGGGGTAATTCACAAGGAGGAGCCAGAATTTCGGTTTGCATACAGCTACCTGTAGGGGCTCAGAAAAAAAGTTCTGGAGTAGAGACCAGAAAGATTATCGACAACCAGATCCCTCTCAGCCAAAGTAGGATGTCTGATTATTTTAAAGTCCGTCTGCATGGGAAAGAATGCCTTAGCCCAGCAGAAATTTTCCAAATGAATTTTTTTGCCATAGGCCGAGTCTCCTTGGATCAGTGATGGGCAAATGCTTATGATATTAAAAAAAAAAAAAGAAAAAGCAAACAGCTTACATGCTCTTTAAACATAGAAAATCATCCAACTGATGTTATACACACATGGCTGCGTAATACACATTTGTAAAAGAGAAGAAAATAAATAGTAAACCAGTACGTCAGTGGCGGTTATCTCCAGGGTGGGATTATGGATGCTTTTTAATTTTCCTCTTTATATATTTTCCTCTTCTATGTTTTCCAATTTTTCAACCATATAATGAACATGACCAGAAAATAGATTCCAGTCTACGGCTCAAAATGCTTGTGTCTGGGACTGTGAATGAGAAGACGGAATTTTTTGCTGTCATATTTCTGTTCTTTCTCTCTACCCTCCTTCTGCCACCCACCACCCTGCTCCAGTGCACCCCTGTCGTTTACAGTGGCCCGAGGCCGGGCTGATGTGAGTGTTAAGTTGCGAGTGGTTCTCTCCCTCTGTCCCTGTCTGTCTTGCTCTCTCCCATAGCCAAGATCTTGGGAAAGGTGGGGGAGAGCCTAAGC
Organism: Pteropus alecto; assembly: GCF_000325575.1. Taxonomy (NCBI): domain Eukaryota; kingdom Metazoa; phylum Chordata; class Mammalia; order Chiroptera; family Pteropodidae; genus Pteropus; species Pteropus alecto. Next base: position 8,248,554 of record NW_006432945.1, read on the forward strand.
CGGATCTGCTGCGTCCGCCCGCCCGTGGAGCGCTTCACCTTTGTGGGTAAGGGAGCAAGGACCTTCTTGCCCAGTCCTGCCTCTTTTCTTTCCCTCTTCCTGTCATTTATTCGGCAACCACTCTCTCGCCCCCCACCCCCGACCATTTATAGAGCAACTATTGCAATTGCGAGAAAACAGAGGTAAATAGGAATGTCACCAGGCCTGCAGTGCCGTGCTGAGCTGTTGCGGGAGCCCAGAGGGCGTGATCAACCTGTCGCAGGGCTGCCTGGGAGACCTCACTGGATGACATGCTCATTCCGAATGTGTCCACATGCCTTAGAGCTTTCAGAGGGCACAGGATCCTCCTTCAGGTCCTTCCAGCTCCAGCAATGTCCCTACTCCTGCTGATAGGCTAAGAACACACACGCTCTGTCCTTAATGCCCTCTGTTTTGGCTGCTCCCCTAAGGGCTCAGCATGGATGAGACTATCTGAGCCCCTGGGGCTCCTCCAGAGTCCTCAAGTTCAACTCTGCAGATGAGCTGAACCTCATGCTTTTGATTCTCTGGGGCTGACATCTTCCATTTCTGAGATTTCCAATTTTGGGCATCTTGCAAAGGAACGAAGAGGGATGGTTGAGGGGGGAAGGAGTCAGGGACCAAGATGGCATCTCCGTGGCTTAGTGCGCACGGTGCGCCCCATGTAGGCGTTTCATGCTCGAGAGTACACGTCAAAGGCTCTTTTACGTCTTCCTCGGGCTCCTGCCGCATTCTGCCATGGGAAAACTTCCAATACGCCGTTTTGCTTGTTAGTTGAACCAGGTAGCCCCTGAGGAGAGATGACCACTTCCTCGTGACTCAGAGCTGTGTCCCTAGTGTTGAGGATGCTGCTCTTGTGGGCCGCCTCCCTAAAATACAGAAGGAAGCAGAAGGTGCTCAGCATGAGAGTGTGTCTGTTCGTCACTGGGTCCCCGGCAAGGCTGTCTAATTCTGACAGTCCCAGAAATGTGACGTCCACCCTGAAGCCTAAGGAGATGCTCCTTCTCGATTTTTGGCTGGACTGCGCTGCCCATTCACTCTACTCAGATGCCCCCCTGCAGGGAGGCAAGCGCACCTCTACTCCCACCCACCCC
>NW_006432945.1:8249718-8279750 GCF_000325575.1 Pteropus alecto
CAGGCGGCAGATAGCAGCAGGTCGGGGCCTTAATGCTTCTGTGTTTTCTTTCTCCTCCCTAGACGAGAATGCCAACCTTGGCACAGTGATGCGGTACGAGGAGATTGGTGAGTGGGGCTGGGAAAGTGGGTGTTTGGAGCCACCTGCCTCTACCACGGGCAGAGTGGGCAGGGGAGAGGCTTGAAACCTGGGGTCTCCTCTCAGAAGAATGACTGCTCCCCGGCTAAGCCCCCGGCTAAGCCACGGTCCCATTGGTCACCCTTTTATACCTCCTAACTGGACTCACGCGGATTCTCAGGAGGCAGGCCCAGACCTGCCGGCAATTTTCCCTTCGGAGCCTCCTCTCCTTTATCCAAAAGACCGGGAAGTTGAGCCACAGTTCCCGCCAGAGAGACTATTCTTTTGCCCACGATACTGCACACGCCACTCGTCCAACCCATCCCTGGCCTTCCTCATCAGAGGATTTGCTTGTTTGGAGGATGAGGAGCAGAAAGCGGGCCGAAAGCCACCTTTGCAACCTCCCTGCAGCCTTGAGCAGAGGCTAAGGCATCCGCTGTCCGTACGAGGTCCTCGCAGGCCCCAGGCCAGCACAGGCAGAGGGCAGTTACACAGAGCTGTCAGATAGGAAGGAGCTGACCCACCCGAGAAGGGAGCTAGCTGAGTCTGGAGTAACCGTGGGGAACAAACCAGAAAATGGAAATCTTTCCAAGGTTGCGGAGTGGGTGAGGGACACAAGTATTTGAAACGGGAAAGAGCAGACAGATGCCAAAATGCAGCTGAAGTTGGCACAAGTACCAGGTGGCAGGAGGGTCGGTGACGGCCGAATACCTGGATCTCTAGGAGGAGGGGCAACCTGGTACCCAGCAGACGTGCTCAGTCTTAAACGTCCACTGCAGGTCTCCCCGTCCTGGTATTTCTCTGACTGGGGCTGGAGGTCGTGGCCTCCTGCCATAACCCTGGGAGGTGTGGTGCTGTACCTGAGCATCAGGTTCTCCCAGGAGGCCCAGCAGATGTGACATCATTTCAAGGGGCTTCTCTGGGTCTTGTCCTCTGATTGAGGTGCCTGGCGCACTCGAATCAGCTCATACTGGTTTTTTAGATCTATTTGTAAGATTTTCAGGAATTTTGTGAACCGGTTGTCAATGCAGCTAATACGAAAAATTAAATCATATTAAATAACAGTTAAACGAACTGTATTAAAAAGCAAAAATAAGGAGTTCTCAAAACTCCTCACGTTCTAATTATTTCACTATATTTTAATATCCTTTACCAGCACATCACTGTCCGAGGGCCACAAAGAGTGGCACCTGGTTTCTGGGTTGCTCCCGAAAGCAGGCAGGCACGTTTGGCCAAGTCCTACGGCCCCCAAACACCCAAAGGCCCGGATGGCAGCGGAAGTCCGGCGCCCACTTCCCCGAGTTCCCACGCCTGGCCAGGAGCTACCTTCCCAGAAAGTCTTCCCGACCAGCACGGCTCCGAGCAGCTTCGCACTTTTAACTATATTCCAACGTATATTCCTCTCGTTTTTTGTTCCAGAGGAATTTATTGTGGCCGAGCTTCAGCCAGGCGCCCTTGCTTACCTTCCCAGTGCCCAGGGCCAAGGTGTGAGGCCATCCTGGCCCTGGGGAGCGCCCCCCCCACCCCCACCACACACACACAGAGAAGCGATGGCAATGGTGTTTGCACAGCCCCCGGCTGCGTGCTCAGCACCCCCACCCGCTTAGTTGTCTCACTGCAGCCCTGGGAGGGGCAGGGGTCCTTGTAACCCCATCTTCCTCTTCTTTCAGAGGAAGGAAGGAGGGTGGCTGCAGCTGCCAGGGGGGATCTGTGGCCCAGCATGGCTGGGTGGCGGCTGCTTCTGTGGGCAGTAGAAGCTGGAAAGGGCCGCAGGGCCTGGGCGTGGATTCCTGAGTGGGGAGTGGGGCGAGAGAGCACCGATTCTGGCTGCTGGCCCCGGACCCCTGGATGGGGTGACCTGGGGGGGGAGGGGGGCCCAGAGAGGGTGGGAGAGAGCTGCCCTGACTCCAGACCTCTGCTGCGAGGCCCTCCGGCTCACGGGTTTCCTTTTTTTGCAGTCCCATTGCACCCTTCACGAGAAGGAAAAAGCCATTTTTCTCCTGGCTCAGTTAGCAACTATGGCTCCATTTCCATGTTCTTAGTCAGCTGACTGCTCCTGGGGGGCTGCCCCAGACCAAAGGCTTTGCAGGCTGGAAAGGCTGCATTAGTTTCCTGCAATAAACCAGGAGAATCACTGCTGCCCTCCAGCGGCCACACGTGGGACCCCAAACCCTGCCAGGGCCTCTGGTCTGTCTGTGACAAATAATCTGCCCTGGTCCTGCAAGCAAAGGTGGAGGCCCCACTCATTAATGTTCTGTGCTGTGGCTTAAAAAAAATTCCAACATTATTCTCGAGTGGGAAAGCGAGTCTCCGGCTGGGGAAGAAAAAAGAGATTCATCTCCATGGCTTTAGAGCAGGGTTCCCCGACTGGACTACTGACGGCTGGGAATGGCTAAGCCTGTGTCGCGGGGGCCGCGTGTGCATTGCAGAATGCTGAGCGCCATTCCCGCCTTCTAAGCACTAGGTGCCAGTAGCAGTCCCCTCTCCCCACTCTAGACCACCAGAAACGGCTGCAGACATTGCCAAGTTCTGGAGACAAAATTGCCCCCAGTTGAGAACCACTGGTGTAGTGAGAGCTGAGGGCCAGTACTTCTTCTGGACTTGGCCACCTAACTGAAGATTTAGGTGACCAGAGTTTCAGAGCCTCAGCTTTTCAGCAGAGAACTGGCCTGGAGCCCTGGGTGGCTCCAGTGGGAACAACAGGATCCCAGGAATGAGCCCCCTCTGGCTTCTGTCAGTCAAACCAAGGCTGGTGCATGTCCACAGGTGGGGAGTTGGGCCAGCAATCCCGTGGCATACCATGGAGGCACCGCTTTCCCCAGGGGCACCATGCTGTCAGAGCAAAGGCCATGACGGCCAGCCCAGCCAGCGCAGGCTGCCCAGAAGGCTCTTAGACAGCCTGTCTGCACAGCCTCTGTGGTCACCTGATATGTTGTTCACTTATTCAATAGGTCTTGAGCCCTATTGTATGCAGGTCTCTCTGCCAGGCCCTGGGGATATAAACATAAATTAAAGTCCCTGTGTATAAACTGATCATTAGGCTATAGTATGGCATGGGGAAGAGGAGAGGAAGCAGGGATATTTAGGAGTTAAGACCCCAGTGTCCCATGGAGCCCCCCGAGGATGGTCTGCCTTTGCGAGACGACGAGACTGGCACTGCCTGTCGTCAGCCCGGCAGCCTTCCTCTGAACCATCTGGAGACTCCTGCAGCCGGGACAAGCTCACCATCTGGAAGTCCTTGTCAGATCCCTGAGCTAGCTCTGGGGTCTAAGGCAGGCAGAGCTGTGGGCCATCTCAGCCTCAGGGGCCAGGGTGGCAGCCGTCTCCAGAGGGCTCAGAGCGGAGCTGTCTCACTGTCTCAGACAAGACACCTGCAGCCACGACCTCTTGACGGAGGGCCTGGGATGGCCGGAAACTAGTCAGGGGCCAGGGGGGCAGCAGTCTCCAGAGGGCTCAGAGCGGGGCTGTCTCACTGTTTCAGACAAGACACCTCTTGACGGAGGGCCTGGGATGGCCGGAAACTAAACACACCACTGAGTCACACCCGGGGCCGAGGTCTCTCCCTGTGGTTCCGAGAATCCTAGATTCTTTTTTCCCCATTGCTCAGTTTTAATGAGCGAGTCAGTTTGCTGCCTGTTTTAAACCACGATGGGCCTCCCTGGGATAATTCAGAGTGGCTTAATGAGGAAAGAAAAACAACTGACGAGCAAGAAGCATGCCCAGGAGTCAGAGGGAGGGTTTGCTCAGCATCGCTTCGCAAGCCCTTTGCTGGAGGCAGTGGCCATGTAAAGAGAAGACACCTGATGAACTCGGCTACTACCTGGGTAAACTCGGTGTGGTCTCCCCATTCCTCCCATCTTGTGGGCACTTGTGACGGGAGACAAACCCCATATAATGCACAGCAGCAGAGAAGCCAAACTCTATTGACACTCGAGTTTGATATGGAGCAAAAGAGAGAGGCCTTTAGACCTTACACAAGGCACGTGGCTGGCTCAGTCTCTGCAGAAAGACCTGTGTGCCCCAGAAACCCCAGAGTACTGGGCAAACCAAGACTCTCCCCAATGAGTCATTCCCCCCACCAGGAAGAGGGGCGGAATGTAAACAAGCCTGAGGGGGAGGTGAGCAAAGCTTTCTGCACTGCACACACCGTGGGGCAGGGGTGCCTGGGCTCTGGAGCCCCGCAGGTAGAAGACTTCTGTAGATCTCGGGGAACAAGGCTGAGGGTCCCGCCTTCCCCAGGTCTTCACTTATCCCTTTGCAAACTTTGTTCCCCCTCCTCAGAGCTGCGGATCCTGCTGCTGTGTGGCAGTGACCTGCTGGAGTCCTTCTGCATCCCGGGGCTCTGGAATGAGGCAGATGTGAGTAGCGAGGGTCCAACACCGAACACAGCTGACGTGGACGGGGGAGCGCTGGACTTTCACCTCTGGTCTTCCCTCTCCCCACAGCCTTCCTCTCCTGCCCTCCCTCCTGTGAGCTCCCAGGAGGACAATCCATTCATGTCTCTAGGGAAGAAAATTCTCGCCTACCCCGCCCAGCTTTATCTCCTGTTGCATTCCCACGCTCACTCTTCCTCAGGCTCACTCTCTAAAGTCTGTGAGGGGAAAAAGCCATTTGAGTCATGGAATACTTTCTCCAAGCAGTGCTTGGCCGGGGGTGTAGGGGGGCGGGGGGTGCCCCCATTCACACTGCTGGTGGCAGGGAAGAGAGGGAGGGATCTAAAGAAAAAGGCTTTGCCCTTTTGAATTATCGTGTGTTTGTTTTCCTCTGATTCCTTTTGAAGAAATAGTAAATACCACCCTAGAATTCCCTCAACAGGAGGATGGGGTCAAGAGGGAGAAGTTAATTGCAAAAGGTCAGTAGGGTCATTCTGGCAATTGACTTGGGAACCAGAAAGTTAAACTTAAACCACCTAGAAGCTTAGTGGACATCTTTTGTTGCCAGATCTGACTGAGATGGTCTTATACCAGCTAATTCATAAGCTTCTCGGCCTTCATCCATACATTCATTCTTATTCATTCATTAACAGCCGGGGCTGATGCCAGCTCCCAGTCCCATAGTCCTATGCAAGTTGGAGTCTTGGAGCAGTAATTCTAGACCTAGTGCTTTTTTTTTTTTTTTTTTTTTTTAATTAACTTGCTAAATCACTCAACAACTCTGGGCCTTGGTTTTTTTTTTTTAATCTATAAAATATATAGAATGTTATCTGTAGCATTCTGACATTTTTAAAAATGTATGTAATACAGTCCCTGCCCCCAAGTATTAGGTGGCAAGATGTATGCGTATGAAATTTTTTCATGTACATATGTGTGTCTCTGCGGGGGAGGGAGGGAGAGAGAGAGAGATGCTTTAAGATCAGATTTAATATTCCAGTTCTTCTCCAACACACATCATGACAAAATATATGCTGAACTTCAGTTTTTCCCGTCTCTAAAATGGGCATGATAATGGTACCTACTCATAGGATTTGAGGAGAATTAAATGAAATTGTCTATGCAAAGCGCCTCGCCTAGTACCCGTTAGTTACATACGACAAATGTGAATAAATGAATTTACCTGCGTAGACACAGATGTACACGCAGATGTTCCAGGTGAAGGGCGTGCATGCTCACGTGCCGAGGGAGAATCAAGAAGGGAGAGAGAGTTTCGGGGAAGCAAATTACACTGTGTAGTGTAGGCCTTTCATCTCCAGCCCTGAACAATTTCCAGCGAGCGAAACTCTAAGCCCCCTTTCAGTTCCGGATTAGGTGGCTTAATTAGCTTTTACTTTCCTCTCTACTTCACAGGGTGCCCTGAAATTAAAAAGTAATGTGGCAAAGTCCTGTACAAGTTCTCAGCAAAGCTTTTTCAAGAATCTAGGCAAATCTGGGAAATCGCCTGGGGCCCCATCCCTGGGGCGGCCCAGACAGCTTGAGCTGCGCATGTCTAGGGCCTCCTGTCAAGGGCGGCCTCAGGCTTCGTAGAGATTTACTCGGTTTGGGGCCCTGGAAGCATGGCCAGTTCCTCTGGTCCTCCCGGGTAGATTGTTGACTGCAAGTCCTCTAACTTCTCTCCAAAATGGCTGCCCCGATGTTGTCAGATCTCATATTTGAAGACCGGGGAAAAAAGCCCCAAATCCCTCCTCTTCCAGTTGGTCCTGGTGCTGAAATGACATGTTGGTGAAAACAGAAAAATCCGAGAACCCCACTGGCTGTCGAATTACTACTGCGAATGTGACAGTGGAGGTGGAGTGAGACCCTCATCTACTCGACCGTGTTCCCACTTGGTTGGTCACCCTGGAGATCCAAGGACCTCAGGCTGGCCGCTCCCGGAGGGTACAATAGTTCCAGGCCGTTAGGCACCCACATCTGTCTTGTCCAGGGTGGCCGAGAATTCCAGCCCACGGTGCAGGCAACAGGGGATGTGGGTGAAGCACACACCCGCAGCTCACTCCAGAGGGCTCTCTAGAGCCTAGAGCTCAACCCCCCTCCACCCTACCTGGCCAATTGCTCAGTCTCCTGATTCAACCCACAGCCAATCTGTAGGGCCTGATCGAATCATGGCGTCTGAGGTACAGGCAAGAAAAAGAAAAAAAAAGGAAGGAGCCGTTTCCGTACATAATTGTGAATCCAGCTCACAACACAAGCATGCTAGAAATATCACATTCCAATTATTTAAACCAAATTAAAATTCGATTCCAAATCTCTATCCCACAGGGATGACGGGAAGTTAATCCAAGTTATTACTGACCTGCAGTACCTGAGAGGCAGGCTCCCGTATGCCCTGAACAGGAACACCAATTCCTGAGGGTCCCCACAAACGTCTCTGTTTGAACCTTCACGGTCCCTTGAAGTCCGTGGCCCTCTGCTCCGTGCCCACCTGGGCCATGGGACTCCTGGCCCAGCGCTGGGCTCCACCCACCTATGATCGCCAGGCCCCATTTCTTTCAGAGCCTTTCCCCGAGGGGGCTGTAGGGGTGGGTGTCATGGATCCCTAGCCTCTTTCAAGGCTGGGGGCGAGAGGAGACAGCAAAAACTCTTCTTTTTAGTCTGATGGTATCGCCCCATTTTCTCTCCCCTCCTTGGGGAGAGAATTCACATCTAGTGAATTCTCTTTGGTTAGTTTAAAGCCATTGACTTCAAAATTCTGTTTTCTGTCCTGCAAATCTCTCCCCTAAAGGTTCTGATTCTCTGCTAAAAATAAGGCTGGAATTGCACAAAGTGGGATACAGTGAGCAGGAACCTAGTTAATAACTCAACGAATTATTCCACTGTCCTTATTTGGGAAAGGCTGGATCTCAAGGTCTAGAAAAGGAAGGGCTTTCTTTCAAGACTGGGTACAGGGTGAGCCCTGCTTATGCTCCTAGAACGTTCTACCATCTGGGTCTTGCCTGGAATTTCTTTTCCTAACCATGAGATAACCAGGAATGAGGTGTGCGAAACTTGTATTCTATCTCCGGTTTCATTCATTCATTCAACCCTTATCAGAACACATTTCGCTTTATTACTTGGTGTCCCAAGTGATACTTATTGGCCACGAGCTCTGCTCGCTGCCGAAGCCCAAAGCCCTGAGTCTGCCCATGACTGGGGACAGGAGAACAAAACTTCTTGGAAAAGTCCTAGGCCCCGGCTGGTGTTCTGCTCTCCCATGTCTTCTTCAGAACCCTCAGACACAGGCAGAAGAGAAGCCACTAGTTCAAACAAGTCAGGGGAGCAATGGAAGCCTCTCCATCCTTCCGTAAAGAAAGCTCGAAGGAAGCATGGAGCAGTTCGGTCCCCACCCGGGCTGGGAAGCAGCCGAGGCAGTCTGGTCTGCAGCAGGCCTGCCAAGGCCTCTTCAGTCGCTAACTCTCCACTGAGTCAGCCTCGCTCTTTCCTTTGTCGTGGATTCCTCAGCCAATGCTCTTGATCCCGAAATCTAATGACACAACTAAAGCGGCAGCCCCACCCCCACCCGAACACATCCCTTGGGTATTTCCTGTCAGGCACAAAGACTCATTAGTCCACAGAGAATTCTGACCTCCTCTAAACAGTGACACACCCCTTCTTCTTACATTTACTGTTAGAAAATTCCATACGGATTCATCAGGTTTCTCCCCGTAAAACACAAAAGAGCAGCTTCTTGTGTGTCCCAGCAGTTAGCATTTTCATTCTTGATTCCTGAGAGAAATCGAAATCCAGATTCCTAGACTAACCTCGGAGATCAGAACCCAGTCTCCCTAGCCTGTCCCATTTCCGGACTTTTTTAGTGGAGAATTAGTCTTCCCCAGGAGACCTGATCTGTGCCGTGCCTCTTCCTGACACCAGCACCAGAGCAGGTATCCGAGCACGGACCAAGGGCTGTGGGAAATCAAGGCCAAAGGCGAAAGGGTCAGCCGTGGACAGGTCTGAGAAGCGGGAAACTTTGATACTCACTCCGCAACCCTAAAAATACCTGTCGTCTAAGGACCTTATGCTGCCGATTGCTTTGTCCATCATATTGGAAGGCAGTCTGGCAAATTAATTCCGACTCAAGCATTCTTTCCTTCAATCAATCTTGCAACTAATGTGTGTGTCCAATATGAACACAAGCATGTTATTCGCTCTTGTGGTACTTGAAATCTAAAAATATTTTACTTTTCATTATATTAGTTCTTTATATTCCACAAAATCAAACACGTAAAAAGTTTAGAAGAGTTTCTGAACCTAGGAAGCATTCAGTGAACGTTGGCTGTTATTCATTCATTGATTTTAAAATATCTATTGAGTAGCTACCATATGCCAGACACTGTGCTAGGGCTGGAGGAACAGAGAACGCCAAATAGACCAAGTACCCCTCTGCGTGCCCTTTACTTTGGGGCGGGGAGACAGACCATGAACACTTGGATTGCTTCTCAGGTAACCCCTAAAACACTCCTGTGCAGTGGAATCTCCATTCCCATTTACAGGTGTGGAAACCAGGCTCACGCAAATGGGGACTTGTCCAAGACTGCATAGCTATGGCGTAAATCTTAGATCTATCTCTAAGACAGAGAAGACAGGTGAGAGGAACGGCAAGTGTAATTCAGAGCAGCCCAGGGAGGAGGCAGCACGTGAGCTGGCCTTTGAATGCTAGGCAAGATTGGGTTAAGTGGGTGGAAAGGGAAGGGCTTTGAGGGTTGAGAGGAGGCTGTAAAAGATCTACTAGTGCGAAGAAAACCTTTTTGGGAGATTGCTCCGGCTGGATGAAATAGGAGGTTTATCTTGGCCTTTATGTGGGAGGCTTTTGACTTTTCAGCAAGCTGGCAAAATCAGTAAGTTCAATGATTAAATGTATTAGCCGCTCTCAAGTGCTATTTACATTTTAAATGAGCAAGGGCCAATATTTAACCCAAAGGAATGAAAATCTAAAGGTGGAAGATTAGGCACCAGAGATGGGCCAATGAAGAATGTTTTTTTTGTTTGTTTTTTTGTTTGTTTTGTTTTGTTTTGTTTTGTTTTTTTCTTTCTGCACTTTTCAAAGCCCAGCATTCTACAGGCTGGTTCTAATTGGCTGTATCTTACATTTTTCCAGCCAACCAGGCGTGGACTAACTGCTTCCTTCATCCACCAGTTGTGGGAAAACAACCAAAGAAAATAAACAGAGGAAGAGCCTGGGGCACTAGCCACTCCAGAAGAAATCCCAGGGCTCCAGGACAAATGGAGCAAAGACAAACATTTAGTTTTTCAGGCTCAGATGGTTTTTATCAGACAGTTCGGCCCCAGCCAGGAAGCCCGATGGACACTTCACCCTGGGGATTAGGCCCCCCACCCTGATAAACCCGGTGCCGAAATTACAGGCTCCAGAGAACGAGGCTCAGCTGCTACCATGGGAGATTCTAGTTCTCGTGTGAAAGGCACTGTTGGCTTGGTTTTCAGGCTTTTGACTTGAGTCTGGAATCTCCCACCTTCCCACACCCCCCAGTCAATTAGGAGATGGGAGTGGGGATGAATTTCTCTGGGAAATCCCTCGGAAGCATCATTCATTCATTTGCACTACAAGAGACGTCCTGGAAATGCAACCCCACCTCCTAGGCTCTTCTGCACTAGCCTCTGCTGGGTCTTCCCCTGAGAGGAGCAGGGGAGCAGGGGCCGGAAGGAACCTAGGAGGGGCGGAGGGCTTTGATGGAAATGGGTGGGGCAGGTTTCAGAAACCCCTCACCTCCTGTGTGACTTCCTGCATCTTTTTTAACCCTCTCAGAAATATAAAAAGTTACATACTCCAGGGGGCAGCGTGGAGTAATGAACTAAGGACAGCCCACGATCTGCCTGGAGGAAAGATACCAGAGAGTATATTTTCAAACCAGAAAAGTCTCAAGTCACCAAAATGTGAGTCTTAAAAATGGACCTAGAAGAGGTGGCAGAAAGCCGTTAAAGCAGACCACAGCGGTTCAAATTCACGATCTGTGCAGCTTGGACTAGTTACTAGATCTCACTGAGTCTCAGTTTCCCCATCTCTGAAACGAGAATTGAGGCACATGTCTCAGAAGATAGTCATTGTAAGGATTAAATGTAATAATAGATAAAGCTCCTAGTACTGTGCCTGGCACATAGCAAGTACCTTAATAAATGTCTCTTCATCTCCTTGCTGATAATCCCATGTTCATCCTCGAATCTCCTCATCCGGAGAAGAAACTTAAGCGGGCCCATTATCAGTCTGGCCGTTGGGAATAGATTAAAAAGGGCAAGAAAAAAACAGGAGGCCAGAATAATCCAAGTGAGAGATGATGGGAGTGAATTAGTTATCCATTGCTGTAAACTTAGTGCTTCAAACCACACAAATTTATTCTCTTATACTTCCAGAGGCCAGAAATCGAAAATAGGTTTCACTGGGCCAAAACTAAGTTGTTGGCAAGGTCGTATTTCCTCCAGAGGCTCCGCGGGAGGGTCTAGGGCTTGCTTGCCTTTGCCGGCTTCTAGAGCTGCGTTTGTTGCATTCCTTGGTTCATGGCCCCTCCTTTCATTTTCAAGTCCAACAGTGTGACATCTTCAAGTGTCCCTGCTCTGCCTTCACGTCATCTTCTCTCTTCTGTGTTAAGTCTCCCTCTTGTAAGGATACTCGTTATTGAATTAGGGCCCACCTAGATTGTTCAGGATAATCTCAAGACCCTTAATTACATCTGCCAAGTCTCTTTTGCCATATAAGGTTATGTTCACAGGTTCCAAAAATTAGGACCTGGATATCTTTGGGGCCATTATCTAAACCATCTATCTATGAAAGGAGGCTTTGACCAGGATAGAAGTGATGAAAATGGTGGAAAATGAGCAGATTCTTGGATTGGTATTGAAGACAGAGTCGGTTCGTTACCTTACAGATTGAGTGTGAGAAGAAAGAGAAAGACAGGAACCAAGGAAAATCGCCTGAGCGATTTTAAGAAGAGTTTCCATGTATTGAAATGAAAGACTCTAGGAAACCATCTGGGGGCGGGGGGCGGGGCGGGGGAGTTGACTGATGTCAGAAGGTTCAGCTCGTGGACAGACTAAGTTTGAGACGCCCCATCCAAATGGGCAAGTTGAAAAGGCCACTGAGTATGTGAGTCTGAAGTTCAGGAGAGAAGTCTATGGCGGAGGCATCGATTGAGGAGCCTTCGGTGTGTCTTTCAGGCTGTGCGACTGCATGAAATTAAGGGTGTGCATATGGTTAGAAAGAAAAGAGGTCCAAGGACTGAGGTCTACGGGACTCTAACAGTTCAAAGTTAAGGAGATGAGAAAGAACCAGGACAGAGAGACTAAGAGAGAGCAGCCGCTGAGGCAGGAGGACAACCAGGAGAGGGGGGTATCCTGGAGGCTGGGTGAAAATAGGAGACAGGGAATGGGGGTGGAGGGGGACAACAGCTGAGCCCCTGGAGGGAGGCGGGTACCTATGGCACTGAGGGCATACCTCTCCAACTCCAGCTCCTGGCACCTCCCCACCCCCAAACGCACACCCACACAAACTCTCTCCAGCATGAAAATTAAGCTGGAGCTCCAGGAGCAAAGGTCTGCAGCTTTTGGCCCACACTCCTGCAGAGATGCCTCCTGGCTGTGGTAAAGCTGCGTCTTGTCTCGTAGACATCATCTCCTTCGTCCCATCTGTGATTCCCAGGGGGCACATCTGTCACCTGTTTCTGGAAATGGAAAACATCTCAAGCAAGGTCCCCATCTGCTTGCCACCCACTGAGCCGCCTGGCATTGTTATCAATTGGGTGCTCAGATCATTAGTTCCTGCTCGGAGAGCAGCAGCTGCACTAATGTCACCCATAGGGTGATTCCCCCGGGAGGCCTGTCTGCCATCCTGAGCCATTGTTTTCATGCTTTAAACTAGAATACTCTCTTTAAATAGTCCCATTATTCCCTGCATCATATATGAAACATTCATCAAGTCCTCAGAATCAAATTGAAGGCAGATTCTACATTCTGCAGTCTACACCAGACATCTTGAAACACCTACATAGCCAGGCAGTCAAGGAATCTCCATGTCTACCTCCTCCCCTCCCCTCCCCTCCCCTCCCCTCTCCCTCCTTCTCCTCTTTCTTTCTCCCTTCTCTTCCCTATCTCTTTTCCTACACTACCAATTCCCTGGGAATTTTAATTCAGTACTTCGACCATTGGTTCTCAAGCTTGATTGCATATTGCAATCACCTGGGGAATAAAAACACTGTCGATACCTGGATCCCATTCCCAGATTCCGATTTAATTGATCTTGGGTGTGAGCTAGGCTTTGGGATTTTAAAAGCTCCTGAGGCGATTCTGATGTGCAGCCACGTGTGAGAACCAGCTTCCTAGGTTACCTTCTGAGTAGCGAACCCCAGGGCAGTTTTCTAAAAGCTGGGGCAGGAGGAGTTGATCTCCCTCCAACTCCCTGCCCTGCCTCTCCCTCACATTCCTGGTTTATAGGACAAACTCTCAGTGCCAGTCTATGCAGTGTGAACACCACCCATCGACGCAGCGTGTTGTGTAAATGCCCTGTATCTTCCAAATGGCATGATCCAGCGGGAGCCCCGACACACTCTATCTACCTGTCACTTCTCTCCACAGCTTCCCTCCTAGGGCACTTTCAGATGGCTTTTTATTTCAGCAACATCAGAGTTTCAGCTGCAACTCTAGCTCCAGATGTGAGCAAAGGGAGCAGGGTAAAGAGGATGGAAATAGAAACCCAAGGGCACGCACACGTGCACACACACACACACACACGCTCGCACTCACGCACATGCATATGCACACATAAAAACATCATCGATGAATCAGATTTAGACATGGAATCTGCTGGTACGGAAATCCTGATAGAGAAGCCTCACCCACAATGCTCCACAATGTCTGTCCGTGTCACTGGTTTGGAGATTTATGAGGAAAAACCTGGGTCCCTTGCCTCCAAGGCTGGTCTTGCTCAATGAGCTGCACCGCTTAGAAGCGGCCTGCCTCTTCCTCCCTGCTGCCCGCATCTGGGATCGTTAATTGGCAAGATCTAAACAGTAATGTGCCCGGGCTAGATCCAAGTCTATTAAGTGCCATCAATTTCAGGCTCTTTGAAAATAAAACCTGGCATGAGTTTCCAGAAAGCAGCTTGGTACTATGTCTCAAGAGCTTGAAATATGGCCCGTTCATATCCTTTCATCTAATTACTTAACTTCCTATCCTAAAGAAATAATCAGAGATGTGGTAGAAGATTTATGTATAAAGATCTTCAACAAAGTGTTATGTATAATTGCAAAAAAATCAGAAGTCACTGTACACTTTCTATACTACAAGATGGGTTTAATATATCACGCTGTATCAGTACAGTCATATGAGGAAATACGGAGATTGTTAAAACAATATTTGCGAATAATTTTTAATGGCGTGAGAAAACGCTCACGATATAATGCTAAAGGAAAAAAATGCAGATAAAATGATTCATTTTTCAGTTTAACCTAATTGTGGATATGTGTGTTTATTTGTAGAGAGGAAAACACTGGACAGAAATAGACTGTGGTTGTATCAGTGGTTATCTGGATGGCGTGGTTGTGATTGATTTCTGTTTCTGCATTTCCCAAGCTTGTATTGTGTCTATAGTCTGAAAAAATAAAAATGCTCTTTTTTTTTTTTTAAAATGAAAAAGGTATCATTTCTGGTTATGGCAGCAAGCTCCTATCAGAGACTGATCTCAGAAGTGACCCCATAATAATCTTCCTCCCGTCACCGCCTCTGCACACACTGATACCTTCCAAGCCCTTCCCTGCTCTTCGCTGCCCAAGACCCACGGCGGCTCTGAAGCGGATGAGCAGGGGAGCGTTCCATCCAGCCCCTCGGTCGCCCAGCTGGGGGCTGGGGTTTGCCTGCTGGGCAACAGGATCCGTGACTCCCACAAGGCTGTCTATCCATAAGGACTGTGTGTCATTCGTGTTACTCTCCAGCATTACGAACTTAAAAGGAGCCTCGGGAATTAGAGTTCTTGCCCAGACATGCAGGGGCACGCTTATTCATTCAGTCCATGGAGGGATTTATTAAGCATCTTCTGTGTGTCGGGCGAAGTTCTCGCTCATTCCACTAACGCTGTTGCAGGTCATTACCTGAAGGAGCTGACTGGCAGGGCTGAGAAGGCAGGTTTAGGACTAAAGCTTGGGTTCCACGTGGAAGGAGCTCCACCCTGCTGAGTAGCTGCTTGCTAGGGGTTCGGAGGCGTGATCTCACAAAGGGCGCGCGCTCTCTCTGTCTCTGTCTCTCTTCGTCAGATGGAGGTGATTGTTGGGGACTTTGGGATCGTGGTGGTGCCTCGGGACGCAGCTGACACAGACCGAATTATGAATCACTCCTCAATACTCCGTAAATACAAAGTGAGTGCTCCATCTCCTTGCTGGTGTAGCTCTGTGAGGTGGTCCTTCTGTGACAGGCCGAGGGCTGGGTGGGGGTTGGGGGGGCGGATGGGGGGACTGGAGGAGTGAGGGCGCAGAAGGAGTTTAGTGTGGGGGGCTGGCGACCTACCCTCTCTACTCTGTCCCCAGAACAACATCATGGTGGTGAAGGATGACATCAACCATCCTATGTCTGTCGTCAGCTCAACCAAGAGCAGGTATGTTTGACTCATTATATGAGTAGAGAACAGGAAGCAGCCAGACCAAGGCTCTTAGGGCGAAACTCGGCAGCAACCAAAGTGTATCACTGGAGCCCTTTCATACTGCTTGGTGCTTTCCGTCCACAGTCCCCCTGGGCTTGTGAGAAGGGCTTCAGAGAAGGGCACGTCCTTCTCTGTCAGGTGCCAGTAGGAAGAAAAGGAAATGGTCAATCATAAGCACCCCAGTGAGATTCCTTTCCATGAGACCGTGGTGCAGAGAAACACAAAGGAATGAAATGAGAATAGCTAACACATTAAAATGCATACTGTGCACCTGGGCCATTCTTAGTGATTTCATGACTCATTTAATCCTTTTAATAACTGAGATAGGCCCAACTATTACCCTCGTTTGACAGAAGAGAAAACTGAAGAGCAGATGGGTGCAAATTACTTGCCTAAGGCCCCTCAGCTAGGAAGCGGCAGAGCTGGGATGAGGTGGAGTCACCAGGATGAGGGAGGAATCGTGGAGGCAAGAAGGCATTTCCTAACGGATTTCATTTCCTTAGCCTAAGCAATGGCTGGAAACGGGGTGCTGGGTAAACCCTTTCCCTGAAAGAGTGGGCAGGCCAGTCCTCCTGCTTTGCTCAGGGAACGATGTCTATCTGACCGCCGTCTCTTCTGGTCCAGGCTGGCCCTGCAGCATGGGGATGGCCATGTCGTGGATTACCTGTCCCAGCCGGTCATCGACTACATTCTCAAGAGCCAGCTGTACATCAACGCCTCGGGCTAGCGGCCACACAGCCTTCTGCTCCACTCTCCCCTCGTCCTCCGCCAAAACACCGGCCCCTCCAGTCTGTCAGTCCCCCTGTTTCTCTCCTGCCTCTCTGTTTGTCCATCTCCTCATCTTGACTGTTCTCCCCCTCCGCTGACTCAACCCTCCACAGTGTGGGGGACCTGCAGAGAACCACGGCATCCCCCATTCCGCAGTCATCTTTGGACAAACTTTCCTCTAGTCTCCGGGTTGGGAGTGGGTGAGGGAATAGGGGTGGGAATTGGGGGGAAGTGCAGTCTTTGGAGATGTGCGGGCATCCATATCCCAGCATGCTCTGGGGAGGTGGCTGTGGTGCCCATCCTCCCAGCATGCTCTGGGGAGGTGGCTCTGGCTCTTGCCTTCCCAGCATGCCCTTTACCACAAAGGGCTATTTTTCTTTTTCTCTCTTCTTTGATTTCTTTTTGTTTTGTTTCTTGTTTTGTTTTGATTTGTTTTTTATTGTTGTTATTCACCCCTCCTAGAACTTGGATGAAATCAGTGTCCATGGTTCTTTATGTTTGTAGACTTGATGCATTCCTGTGGAATTACGTCCCTTCGCTAGGAGACTGTAGCCAGCCTCAACACTCAGTAAGTGCGCAAGGGCCACACCCAGTGACGGAAGTCAAGCCACCTCCGCTTTCCCGACAGCCCCCCACACCCATCTACCTACTCACTCGCCCCCTAACCCCCTCTTCCCCCACAGCAGCAGCAGCAGCAGCCTGGGGTCAGGAGTGAGACTTTCAAGTTCTGAAACCTGGGAGGCAAGTCTGGGAATAGTAGGGTTTTGTAGAAGAATTTGAGTCCATTTCTTTGGCTTCAAAAGACTATTTTCCTGATGCTCTGGGCCTATGCTCACACAGAGCCGGTCCATCTCCATTTCCTGGTGGCCTCTGTACAGTTACTTATTTGGCCTGTGACTGATGGCAGAGTGTGGGTTTCCTGCCAGCCAGGCTTATCCAAGGATCCTTCAGATCACCATCTAAGCCATTGGAGGCCATACATAGCCACATCCCTCCATCTGAGAAGGATCATACACGCAAGGCCAAATCTTAATAATGCAGTCATTTCTGAAATAAAACATGCTAGGAATTCGCTCATCTCTGGAGATCTTTGCTAATTGCCACTCTTTATTGCCTGTTTGGCTGGGAAGTGTCTTTGTCATAATGTAAGTTCAGGGTGACCTAGGAGAAAGCAGTTTATTGCCCTGTTGGGAACTGATGATTCTCACTCACTATAACTATAACACAGGTGGTGCCTGAGGTCAATTCTTTCTTGAAAGCAGTGCCTTGGCCTTGTTTCTGGGGCTGATTGTATCTCCTGCCAAGCCCAGCAACCGTTGTCATCATCTGAGGAAATCTGCCCAGCAAGGGAGTGAGTTCACAGAACAGCAATTGTGAGGGGCCTCAAGAGCCACTAAACCGTTTCACCCCTTTACTCCCTATTTCCCACCTTCCTCTGCTGCCCCTGGAAACGGTACTAACGGACTCTGTTCTAGTTGTTTAGGCCCCGTGCATGTCCTGCTTGGAGAGCCAAAAGGAAATTATTCTCTCATGCTCTGTGTCTCTCATCTAGTCTCTTGCTGTTGGGTTTCTGATTGTCTTTGAGGGATGGTCCTTGAGCAGCAGAATAATGTTATCAAAAGTTAGTATCAGCCATGGTCCAGGAGGAGTAGGGTGAGATATGACGCCAGAAATAGTGTTCCTCACCTCACACTTCAAATCTGCAACATCCTTCAATAGCCTTTAGGGAAAGGGACTGGATTCAACAGAAGAGCATGGTAAAGTAGCATCCATGAGGGTGTTGGAAATAATCTCCAGGGGAGGAAAGGAAGACCCTATACTTGGGCCTCGGTGTTTGGCTAAGATTGTGGAATCAAATGAAAAAAACTTTAGAGATTAAAAGATGAAAGAGCAGAGATCCACTGAATTAAATAGCAGGTCCAAGGTCACACAGCAAGTGTAGGGTCTGGCAAAAGGATATTGTTTCCCTGACCAAAGGTCATCACACCACATAACCTCTGCCCCTCCAGTTCCCATGATACTGACCGGGTAAAGTATGTTTCTACTCTTCTCAGCCTTTATTTGGCATCTTTCTCCTAAATTATGTCTGACCTAGGTGCTCCCTATATATGGCTTTATATGTGTCAGTGATTGAGAGGAAGGCTGTACTTAAGATTCCCTTAAAAATCAAGAAATCTAAACAGCTTGGAGGAAATCCCAAAAAGTAACCCTCTGAATCCAAGAAACGATTGCTTTGTGGAGGCTAAGAAAGCCCCAGAATGCTCAAGATGACACTAGTGCTTGAGAGAGAAAGACAGAAGGGCCTTTGTCTGGGCAGAACAGTTGCGAGGCAGGAAGTGAAACGCAGGAAAACAGGGAGCTGCGTCCCCTGGGGGAACATGGCGTTATCAAGGATATGAAGTTCACGACCAGAGTTTACTGTGAGGATCCACGGGAGCAGATCTGAGAAAGACAAGATCTCTTTAGTCTCTTTGGTCCACTCTGCTACTCTGCCGGACTCTGTAGTCAAACCCCACTTAGTCCACAGCCCAAGAGAGGGGACCGGGCTGCCTCTGTGCTCGGTGTGGAGGTAGGAAGGCCCACAGGACGGGAGAGGAGATGAGCTAAGGAAAAGAATAGGGACAACAGAACTAGATTTCTAGGAGTGAAATGGGGCGGATCCTATCTTGGTAAATCACGGGGCTCATGTTACAATAGCTTTCCTCTAACACAAGGGAAAGTGACTCTCCCTTTGGGTGTAAGTGTCCGTTCCCCACCCTGCCCCATTCTTCATTCGCTAGGGGGAGATCAGAGCCCCTCTCTCAGTCCAGGGCAGGACATAGTGCTGTGGCCCAGCCAAGGTCAACACCAAAAAAGATGATGCAGAGTTTGAAGTGGTGCCCCAGGTGTCAGCAGGCTGACCTCCAGGCCCTGACTTCCTGTCTGTGGTCTTGTTCTTTCCTACGAAGGCCAACCCAAGGCTCAGAGACTGTGAGAAAGGCATGGCCTGGAGTGATTGTGTCAAGAGAGGCCTGAGCCAATAAAACGTGTTCCTCCCAGGAGAGAAGCTCTTTGTGTCAAGGACTGTCTCCTCAAGGAATGGCCCTCTGGGGGAAGGGGCCGTGCTGCTAGTGGTACCTCATTACCCACCCCCCATGCCAACCCCAGGCAGTTTCTGGGTCCTTCTTGCTTTCAAGTTCCTTGAATGTACATGGTAACAGGGAGGCAAGTCTCTTACTGAAGTGCCTGAAACCCAGAGCTAGAGCTTCTAGAGACACTGTCCCTCCTGTCTCGGCTTGGCCTGCCTGTCCTCGACATTCTCTAGTCTCATGCTCCAGCTTCTCAAAAAGTATAAGAGAATCTGCTGTTGTAATTAAGTAGAAAGCGAGACCCAACTGTAAATCTACAGCAAAAGGCAAAGAATTATAGGGAGAAACGACTTGTATTTTAACAGCCCAAACCTATTCTCCCAAACTACACACACACACACACACACACACACACACACTTCAGGAAACCAAGAGAGAGAAGCATGTTATATTTTATTTCTCAAAAGAGTAACGCAAAAATAAATCAGTGGAATATGAAAAGCTCAGGATCTCTCCCAAGGCTACTGCAGAAAGGTTGACAGAGGAGATGGGAAGGATGGAGACAGGGACCAATTTTGTAGCTCATCCACTTAGGACACCTTAGGAATAGCATTGTGGTAATGACGACGAAGATGTTCTGTCAGATTCATCCAATCTGCACCTTCCTATAGCAGCTCAGTAAACTCAGCTCTTCACATGGTTTCTTTCTCGTGTGAGTTTGGCGTGTCCTATTAGCCGATTCCGGTTAGTTAAGAACAAGTTACACCCTTTCCCTCCTTCAGTCCCAGGGCCCAGAGCTCAGCTTGATCCGGGTGGTCTCGAGGATTGGCACGGGGAGGGGGAAGCTTTTTTTTGAATCACTTTTTGGTCACCGAATCTGCCATTTTGAGAGTAAGATTTGCTTTATGGAAACCAGTTCATTAATAAAAACTACATTCAAGTTGCAGCACTATTTCACAGTGAAATATTTTGAGTAAAATTTTATTGCTTAGAATAGTCATGGACAAAAGTTTATCAACAAAATGTTTCAATTATGTTAATAAATAAGACAATGCTACTAGAGTCTCATATTTTGGTTTAGAATCTTCTCTGTGAGTTGCAGAATTAATCACTTTTTCTTCGTAGTCTTATTTGACAGGAGCCAACAATTGTAAAAACGTTCTTATGGCAGAAGATTTTCCGGCTGGTTTGGCCGCTGACACATGTGTAATATGAAAGTATATACAACCACACCCAAAGATCATAAACAGGGAAAAATTACTGGCAATTTTGTAAATTGTGCCTAAGCTTTCTCAGTTAAAAAAAAAAAATCAAATCTTAGGTCCTACTTAGTCTGTATAGTCTGGTATTGGTTAGCTTTAGCTCCTTAATGAAATTAGATCTTTATGAAATAAAAATATATTTCTTAAATAACTTGAATAACTTGCTTTTTGGCAAAAAAGATCTTAAGTAAAATGGAAATTGTTCAACTCACACTTTGTTTTGGCAATGTAAAAAAGCAAAAACTGAATAATTTGTTAATTGTTGAATCCCGCTATGGCTCTTAGTTATTCCATTTTTAGTTGTGACAGACATTGTGTATTGGTTTAGATCTAAATGATGATGATTGTCATTAGCTAATATCAGTCGTGATTCCGAAGGTAAAATAGCAGTTTCCTGTTAGGCCAGCTCATTTAAGGTTTAACTACTTGTTAGATTAGTTGGTCTTTAAAAAATCATTTTGGTTCTTAGTATTTTTTTAAGATTGAGATTAGTTGACTCTGTGTATACCCCTGTGGGTTTGGCGGCACAGGATAATGAAGCTTGTATGCCTTGTAAATTGATCACTTGTATTTATTATGTTTGCTATTTTGGTCACAAAGCTAAACATTTTTTTTCTCTGTTTTGAAAGTATGTTAACGATGAGAGCTTGTTTAAAATAAGGTATAAACACTGGTTTAATATGCTAACTTTCACTAACTCATAAAATATATGTAGTAAATATGAATTTACATACATGTACATACACATTTTTTTCCCTTATGACCCATAAGTAAGCTTCAGATCTTGGAATTTTCTAGAAAGTTCCGTGCAGCCCATAGTATAAAGAAAGCAAAGAAAAATACCTAATCTCTCCTTTCCAGGTGGGAAAATCGAACCACAGCAAGAATCCATAACATTCCCATGACCATGCAAAACATGAAAAGAAGACACAATAAACATATCCCTGGTCCTTGAGACTTGTTCCAAACATTAGACATTACTGAGTAGCTTCTTACTCTTTTCTGCAGCCTCCCAAGAGTACTGAAAGGAAACCACATCCCGGAATAAAATCACAAATACATCTGCTAAGAAATTTATAATCTATGAGCAGTTTCATTTCTAACCCCGTCTGCAAACAGAAATCCCCATGAGTCAAAGCAGATGATGATGTATGTGATCGCCTACCAGAGGCACAATTAACCGAAAAACTCTCAGAGGAGAAGCATAAGAAAGTTTTCACTACACATTATAGATACTGATGAAAAATCAGAAGGAAAGCTCCCTTAATGCGGCAGCGTCAGGTCAAGACCGGTAACAGAAGCTGAGTCCTGGGTCAGCTACCTCTAAGTCACACGCCCCTTCTCTATTTTTAGGGACAATCTATCCGAACCTCAGAAGTGAAGGAATCAATTCTATTCCAAGGGAGTCACATAAGTCAATTTTCCATTCCTCATCTCTTCTCAGAGATCATCTCCCATTGGTCAGGGGAGACATTTTATAACTTTAACAATCTGTCCCATTGGGGGACCCTTTTATGATCGCATGTACCTTGTATTTCTACCCACTGGAAATGAGATGATTCCCAGGGTAACCTTACAAGTCAGACGTTGTAAATGGCAGGGCCTCTAGAATGACTATTCGGAGGGCCACCCTGCTGACTTTTTCCCCATCTAGCTCACTATGGGAGCAAGAAAAACAAAAGTATCGTGTTTGAGTTACGCACATTTTTAGGTTTATGTGATATAGTAAGTAGTAAATCTTACCAAATTAATATACATAAATTTTCTAGGCACAGTTCTTAATTACAGCAAGAGATCTGTAGAATATGTGATTGAGTATGTCAAGACAGGATTATAAATTCACTTCCGCAGAGGGTTAAGCAGACCTGTTAGAATTTGGGGGTGGGGGTGTCAGTGTGGACAGAAGCAGAATCCTTTCCTCAGCCACTTGAGTAGATGGCCATTTCAAGAACTTAATTTATTAAATTTTAATTTATTAAAAAGGATGAATGATGTGTCACAAACTACTGATTTTACCTTTATTTTATAGCTGTTTTTTTAAAAAAAGACAATATTCATTATAACCCCTACCCTGCTCAGGTTGTCCCAGAAATAAATCCTTCTTGCTTAGGAGATGGCACTAGTTAAATCTCATAAAGTGCCCTCATGGTTTGAAAGGGCCACACGATGCTCAGAAAAAGGGATGAAGGATACTCTCTAGGATACGTTGCTCTTTCTATGGCATTTTAGCTTCCATTGCTTTGGTACCTCCACTATAGGTTTAGAGTTTAATAAAGTAGAAACTGACCACAGGCATCAAAGAATTGTTCTTTATTTAAAACGTGTCCATAAAAAGCCAAGGAAATACCGAGGTGAGGCAGCACCCAAGTTTCCTAGCCGATGCGGAAGCACCTCTGGTTTTCCCAGCAATTCCCATTGGTGTTACGACTGAAGAGTCTGTTGTAATCGGTTGCAGAAAGGAGCTGAGTGACAGCTGGGATGCAAAGACGTGTGCACAAGCCAGAGTCAGCTCAGCTTTGCCAAAACCCAACTGCTCCCACGGGAGTGTCTTGCAACATATGTTCTGTTGAGAAAAAAGGTTGCAAACCAGGGGCTTGTTGCAATAAACACCACTTGTGATGAACAAGATTCGTAAGTTTAAATTTATTTTTTTAGTTTGTCTTCGTCACTAGACAATCAATTCTGAGGGCAAAGACTATATCACCACTGTACTCCAGCCCCTGGCACACAGTAGGTACTCAAATAAATATATGTTGTAAGGATGGATGGATGGATGGATGGATGAATGGATGGATGGATTCCACCCAGCCCAAGTGTGAGTAGAAATATTCTCTGCTTTGAGGGGAGAATGAGATAAAAACACATAGATGCATGTCATTTTTAATGTCTGAAAAGTGGATCGAATTAGCACTAATAAATCTTCTAGATAATTGTACTTCTTTCAATGTCCAAACCACATTTTTCTACCACTTTGAAACCCAAAAGTAAATACCTTCCCAATGTTTGCTTTACTGGTAGGAAACACTGCTAAGATGATGCCGTGTCATCATCAGGAGAAAGGATGTCATTCCCAGGCCCAGAGTGCACAGGCAGCAGGGCACCAGCAGGCACCACTGTTCCAAGTGGGCCAGGCTGACAGCCTCTCGTTCGATCGCTGCTCACTTCTTCCAGCCTGAAAGTGGAGTATGTGTTTACGTGCTGGGTGGTGAGTGGGAGGGACTTTGACAAGAACATCGGATGCTATGAGGCAACAGTACTTTACTGGTCACAGTATGACTGGACTTCACGTTCTGTTCTAACAGTAAGAAGAATTTTATGTGTGAGCAAAGTCAAAAAAATTTTCCTTTGGTCACATTATGCAAAGAAGGAGCTGAGTATCACCCAGTAGGACCTGTCCGTACTCTAGGACTCTGAGGCACACAGCTGCCCGTACAGTCTGTCCTTCCATCCAGTCTACCCTTTGGGCTCCAGACCCTTGATGTGTCTCATACTCAATGCTATTTCCCTCATGCCCAGCATCAGGAAGCAAAGAGTATCACACTGGTGCATTAAGACATTTATCGGGCCACGGTCTCAGGGATGGGGCCAGCTTCCGCTGACATGAGCATGCCTATTCAACACGTTCAAATGTCCCCATCCCGCCTCATCCGCGTGTGATGGCTCCTGAGCCCTAAGGTCCGTATCCTGAGAACCTCAGTTGAGAAATGTCTACAGCAGCTTCACTGTTGCTCAAGAGCCTGAGTGTTGTAGCAGCCCGGGGGCAGGCTGTCCCTAATGTTCTCCAAGTTCTTCACGTCAGCCAGAATCCCATCTATGCTCGTCTCCAGCAAATGGAGGTGGCCCCTCTGCTGACGGGCCCTCTCCTCCAGCTCTGACATTAGGGGCCGCAGCTGGCTGTTGACCTGGGTCTTGGCTCGGGAAAGCTGCTGCTCCAGTAAGATCAGCCCCTCTTCATCCACACTGCCGGGCTGCTCTGTTTTAGAGAACGAGAAAGGAATTAACAGAGACAAGCTGTGGTTAGGTCTTCTTAAACATACGTGGGCCCTTCTGTACACTTAACTCCTTCCTGTGTCCACTTGCCTATAGCAAATAATATGCCATGCATTTTTAAAAGATTTATTGTAAATTAGAAATAACCTAGAAAAAAAATTCTAAGAGTACTAGCCAAGTTACTGTGTTGTGAACAGCCCAGTTCAAGCCTCTGGGCCCGATGAAGCAACATGAAGCTTAGATTTCTCTTTTTGTGTAAGGGTCAACAGTTTATGGAGGTCAGAGGGGACAGAGCACCGTCCGAGGTGTCTGCCCAACACTGCTCACCGTAGGATCAGAATCAACCCCAAATGATATTTTCTGAACCACCCTCAGGCAATATCTTACTGTTTGCCATTGGAAGACCTTTAGAAATTGGCTGGCCTTCAGGCTTTACAGAGCCCAAGGTATGCTTTGCTATTTGGTGATGGATTCCAGCTGTCAGAAAATGATGCAAGATTTCCTTGTGGCCTGAAACAGTGAGAACCTGGCTAGATATTAGTTTCTTTCCAATATGAACTGTAGTCATTTTTGTTCAGGTATGTTTGACCCATATGTCAGCATGAAGAGCACCTGGCCAGACCCGTTTTGTTTGAATAGGTTGGAGCAGCCCTTAGCCAATTCAAACTCAAGGTCAGGTTGCCTCACGCATCTAAGCTGAGCGATAGCATTTGATTGCATGGGTTTATTATACCTAGAATGACTAAACTGTTATTGTTCCAGGCCTGAAGAGAGCAAATAGAGTAGAAATGATACCATAACAAAAATGTTGGTCCAACGGATCAGTCCTTCACATGGGGGCGGGACAGAATTTAAGAATTTAAGGCCTTATGACATGCAAAGGAAGTAAAGCACACTTAGGGACAAAATAACCCTGTCCATGGGGAGGAAGCATAAGCAGCGCCAAAACAGCAGACGATGAAGAGACCTCGGTTTAAATCCCGCCCCCACAACTTACCGTGTGATATTATTAACTTCTTCAGCCTCGATTTACTCCTCTGTGAAATAAAATAATAAAACCCACCTCGTAGGACCTTGAAAATACCCAAATGATATTATACCACGGAAACACCTGGCATTGTGCCTGACATGTAGTAAATATTTAATAGTTCGCATCTACCGTTCTCACCCCATTCTCTCGTTTTCTCTTTAAAGGCCCCATTGGTTTCATTACCTTTTTTCTAGAACATTAAACAAAGCTGTTAAAATCTCGACTGGGGAGTTTCCCCCCCGCCTCCCAGAGTGTATTTTACTCTCTAGGGCTCATTGGATCACAAAGCAGACCCATCAGTAAAGCAACACAGACAATATTGGTCTCTCAGGGTGATGGTGATAACCCACAGGAAAATCAGGCTTTCAAGTTATTCTACTGAACTGAAGAAGCAGAACCAAGCCTTTTCTCAAGTGCTGCTGGAGTTCGAATCCCTCGTTCTGTGCCTGCTGCGGTCCAAGCTCCGGCAAACAGGCCAAACGAGGCTCTGACATCGGTTCTAGCTATATTCAGAATTTTGATTCGAATAGGTCTCCTTTGGGGAGGTATTCTGAGTTGTTGCCGCACTATGCCATCGAATCTATGTTATCTGAAGTTTCGTGCTATCTCAGAGACTACCACCTTTACACTTCTCCCAGGCTGCCTCACAGGCAGCACGAGCTTCCGCGACTGGATTCATCGAGGCATAACTGTGGTTTGGGGAGGGACAAAGGGCAGAATCAGCAAGTGATTCCTGACTCTTGACTTCTGGGACTGCCAGAATCTCTCCCCTCTCCTCTCACAGTGCAGAGCAGGCTCCCTCACCCCTCTCCTCGATTACCAACTCCTCAGCCATCTCATCGGTCTTCTGCATACCCTGCCTTTGAGCTCTCCTCTAAGCAAGCACCCAGTGACCTTTCGGAAATATACAGTGATAATGTTATTCTTCTGCTTAAAATTGTCTACTAGCTTCTCAGAATCAAGGCCAGAATCCTTGGCAGGACTGTCAAGACATCCAGGGTTCACTTTAGCTATGACATTCAAATCCTGCCTCCACAATTTACTTAGTGATCGGTGAGACATTACTGCTCTCTCTGAGCCTCGATATACTTCCCTAAATACACTTAGCTCTTTGACCTACAGACTTAGATGCTCAGGGACCCGTGTTAGAGATAGTAAGACAAGAGTCCAGAACATGTAAAGTTAACTGCCTGGTCTCGGGGCCTGGACACAAAGCAAACTTCCTGATACCCTTAAGTAGAGCTGGAACTCCAGTTCATCAGGGCTACGTTCTGGGAGAAGCCAGGAGCACAGGGCTGGACAGTGGTGGACACGCCACATACCTATTAGGTGCAGGATGCTGTCCAATGTGTTGAGCGTATCTTGGATTGTAACTCCAGCATCCTTGGCTCTGTTATCAACTCTTCGGGCTTCTGTAATTACCTGAGGAAAAATAAATACAAACTTGTCTTGAAAGGGTATTTCCCACATTGGTGAGTTTAAAGGAATCTCCCAGGACACGACGTGAGGACTCACCGTCTGCACGGCGTCCACGTCCATGTCGAGCTCCTGCTCCTTCCTCGCCAGCTGTCCTTCCACTTCCCTCAGCTCACTCTTCAGACTGGCCAGTCCCTTCTCCATGGCCAAAGCTCCGTCTGCTGTCACGTTGGCTTCCAAGTTCAGACTCCCTATCTCCTGGGAGAAGAAAAGGAGCCAGGGACGGAAGGAGAGAGGGGTGAGGCACGAGAACATTCCAAAGGCAACTGCAGAAAAAATACAGTTGCAGCCAGGCCCTGATGGAGTAAGTCAGAGGAACGAGGAGAGCTAGACTCAGGGACACGCCCTGCCCCGCGCTCTGTGGGGCTATGTCTCTGGGGACTCGGGGAGTCAGCAGTGAGACGCTGCTTCCCTCTCAGGTCGATGCTCAGCAAATGGCGGATGCAACGGGAACCAGTTTGGAAAACCTCGAGAACGAGAAGCTCATCTCATTCTCTGCCATGTTTCTTTGCCGCCACAGTCTTTTGAATGACTTTACTCCCTGAGACAGTTGAGTTTGGGGGTGTGGAGAATGAACGGGCTACAGCCTTCAGTTCTGTTTTTATTAGAACAAATTTTATCAATATCTTTATCAACAGCTATGATCAAGCACCAAATTGCTGATGTCTCTACGCCAGAAGCCATATAAAAGGAGGCACATGAAATTGGTCTCTACCCTCGAGGGTACTAAAATTAGAGATTATTTTTGCAAGTTACCAAGTGGTCCAAGAGTGAGGCCACATGGTCCAGATCCAAAAAGTTCCCTCTGGGCTTTCTAGAGTTACATAAGCTTTCTGGAGGTCATGCTTAAATACTATGAAGCGCTCTGCCTGCTGAGAAACGCTCCTTCTCCTGGAGCATGTAACATGGCCTGTGTGTGTGTGACCAGTCTGTCTCTCCCCGTCACACTGAATGCTCCTGGAAGAGAAGGACAGGGTCTTTCGCATCTCCACATCCCCAGCACCAAGCACAGTACTGGCTCATAGTGAAAAGAAAGAGAAAAATGAAGCTTACACACGAAACAGAGGGACAAGGGATGTAGACTCCAGAATTTCATCAGCTTGAATGAAAACACGGATGACGGTCGTTATGAGTTGAACTGTGCCCCTCCCCCCATTCATATGTTGAAGTCATAACCTCAGTACCTCACTATGCAACCTTATTTGGATGTAGGATTGTTGCAAATGTAATTAGTTAAAGCGAGGTCCTAGGGGAATAGAGTAGGCCCCTAATCCGATATGACTAGTGTCCTCATAAGAAGAGTTGGAGACACTCAGGGAGAAGAAGCCCATGTGATGACAGAGGCGGAAGCTGGAGGGATGTTGTGCAAACCAAGAAATGCTAAGGACCGACAGCCGCCCCTGGAAGCTAGGAATGTTTCTACGCAGAGTCTCGGAGGCACACGGCTCTGCCAACACCTCGATCGCAGACTTCCAGCCTCCGGAACTGTGGGAGAATTCATTTCTGTTGTTTCAGGCTATCCAGTTTGTGGTACTCTGTTATAGCGGCTTTAGAAAACTAATGTAATAGTCTATAGATAGATAGATAGATAGATAGATAGATAGATAGATAGATAGATAGATAGATATAGATATATATTTAAAAAAAGAAAACAAATAAAAAAACCAGGTTTGGCTGGTTCTTCTCACAATGTTGTCCAAAAAGGGAATTGAAAACGAGGGGTTCTAGCACCTAGTCAATGACGGCCCCATGACTCAGTCAACAAAAGGGGTGCCAGGTGGGTCTGGGGCCACAACGGACCACAACAGGACTCTGAGCCCACGGGTCAAACTGAGCCTAGTGCTGTCTCCCGTTCCACACCACCCTTGGGTTTGGAGGTGCTCTGGCCGCCCTGCATCTCGATTTCCCCTTACCTGCTCGATCTTGCCGGTGATCTTCAGGGCCTCCCCGGCCGCATTCTTTGCCCTCTGGGCATCGGCAGCAGCACCGCCCAGGGCGGCTTCCGCTTGCTTGGTCTTCTCGCTGGCGCCCTCGACCTTCTGGCTAATGTAGGAGAGTTTCTTCATGGCCTCTTCGGCTTCTGCTTTTCTGTCTTCGACCTGCAGGTCAAATTCTGAAACGAAGAGGAGAAAACATTGCGAGAAGGATAAAAACTAACTTACATAACTAACTTACGAATGAAGATTAAAAGGGCTCAAGTTTTTAAGAAAAATTCCAGAAACAGGGTTATTGCTGCCTGGAAACGTGAGTGTGGGAAGCTGTGGCTATGACTCCTCCTTATCTGGGAGAAAGCATCTTAAAAGCAAAGCGGCCTCAAAAGGGCCATAATTAGTGCTTCGCTTAGGGGCACTGACAATCAGCCTGCCCTGGGTCCCCACCACTGCAAGAGTCTGAACACCCCAAGATGAATTAGAAGCAGGTGGAATCCTTAAAGCCCAAAGTTTCAAGCCAGAGCCTTAAACACTGAGCTGCCAATGACGACAGCTGACGACTGGATGGAATGGGTAGAGAGGTATTCTCTGTGAAGAAAATCTCAAGACTTTAGGAATGTTGTTTTGTTGTTGTTGCTCTTTGGTGAAGAAGCCTGAAACTTTAACCAAATCTCTACAAGGCACAAACCCAAATTTCCTGGGACCTGGATGCTGTGGCAAAGTTTGCTCCATTATTACCACAAAGCAACTGTATTAGTTCTATGTGGGAGCTAAATAGACTACCATAAAAAAAAGAAAAACTATTGGTATAGTAGTGGGATGCTGAATCTGTGAAGGGCCTTCGAGATCACTAAATTCAAGCTTCTCCCTTTAAAAAGAGGGAAGTTAGGGTCTGGAAAGGCTATGTAATTTATGCGTGACCTACGGTCACACAGCGAGCTCAGCCTTGTCTCGTGGCACAGCAGAGATGAGAACTCAAGCCTTCTGTCTTCCAGTTCAATTCTTTCCATGACATCAAATATCAATGAGTTTTTTCTTTAGAAAGTTACTTTTTAAGCACCTATTAATACCCCAATATACCTACCACTTAGAGAGACAGATGAAGATTCAAAAATAAACCAAAGTCATGGTTATACCTTTAAAACATCAAGTGACCCGACCCAGGAAACACTCACCTCTGAGGTTTTTTAAGATGTTTTCAACTTCATAAAAAGTGGCATTGCCCATACTTAGTGCTTCTTGGGCTCTGCTTTTTGCAAGGTTGGCACGGGAAAGCAGCTGATCTGATTTCTGTCAATAAACAGATAGAACAAGATTAGAGTAAATGTAACATACACCTGGGAAG
>NW_006432945.1:8279784-8294804 GCF_000325575.1 Pteropus alecto
CCGGCCAGCAATCACTCTGATATATTTCTCTTCACGACAACAAGAATGCTGTGATTCACCCAAGAGTCTAGGGGTTCTATAGCAAGCCCTTCCACAATCTGGGACAGAACAAACTTTATAACCCAATAACTCCAAGGATCCCATATAGAGAACAGTCTCAAACTCTATTCCGCTCTCAGAGACAAGAGCAGTTTGGCAAATCATAATTTTAAATTCTAGATACTTCCTGAGGCCAAGCAAGCAGACAGAGTTAGACCAAAATTGGACCCAGGAGACCTGCGTCCTATTCCTAGATTTGAGGGCTGACTCAGTGGTAGAGCTGAGCCAGTTACTTCAAGGTCTCTATATCTCAGTCACTTCCTGTAGAAGCAGCTGTTCCATGACCTTCAGAAGGTTTTCAGTGGTTCCTCTTGATATACTTATTCACACGGTAGGCATTCGGCATGTATCTGTTGAGCGAATCAATGAACAAAGGGATACCTGTCTCCCGTTCTTTCCGTTCTGTAAGAGCTGCCGCGTTTCTTTTTCCCAGTCTCCCAGACTGCTCTGCATACGCTTGAGCTCATCCATATGCTCAGTCACCAGGCCTGAGAGAGAATCAGCTTTTTGTTGGATCCTCTTCGCTTCTATCTGTGAGCCCAAAGAAATGAATGAGTCTGACTTTCTGCTCACCAGTCACTACACCAGCCTTCCTAGGACCTGACATCATCGTTTGAAAACAAAAAAAAAATCCAGGTCCAAAGTCTAACAGAAATGAAGCATTATGCCTAAAGCAATGTCAATCAGCAGGTCCCCCAGGCATCAAACAGGCTTTTTTTTTTTTTTCAAATTTATTTTTAATTATCGTTGACATACAATATTATATTAGTTTCAGGTGTACACCATAGTGAATCAACACTTATGTACCTTAAGATCATGCTAATAAGTCTAATAAACAGCTGTCACTGCACATTGCTATTATGATGTTATTGACTACATTCCTTATGCTGTGTATACATCTCCTTGACTTATTTTATAACTAGAAGTTTGACATTCTTAATTCCCTTCCCTTTTTTCCACCCATCCCACCACCCTCAAACAGGTTTTGTGTCTCTTTTTTTAACTTATTATTTTATGTGTTAGTTTATATACACAGGATCATTTTTGTGAGAATCATTGTGAGTGATTTTTGCTGTAGGTAGAAAGCTGGATCTTCTTAACCTAATAAGTTTGGGATCAACAACAGCAACAATGCAAAACTTGTGAGAAGAACACATGTCTTCTGAGTGGCTGTACATAGAGATATACTATAGATTGGATCCCAAATGTAAATATCAAATTTTATCTATAATAATTTCCTACAAGTTTCAACAGCACTCAAAACTAGGGAAGAGATATAAAACGTTTACCTACTAATAGGTTCAAGATGTGAGCCAAGGCCTTTTCAGAGACCAAGATTGGGCTTAAAGAACAAGGAAATAGATCATAAGAAGGATAAATGCTGTTCATACTCTAAACAAGAAAGGTCAACTAAATGATCGAACGATATTATGGAACTCCCAGAGAAGCAAGCATTATGGCCCTTCTTCTGTACATCGGCATGAAGGGAAGATGCCCTTACCTGCAAGGACTGGTCATTCACTCCCTGAAGCTGAGACACAGAATCGAGAAGGCG
This sequence comes from Pteropus alecto, assembly GCF_000325575.1. NCBI lineage: Eukaryota > Metazoa > Chordata > Mammalia > Chiroptera > Pteropodidae > Pteropus > Pteropus alecto. Next base: position 8,281,439 of record NW_006432945.1, read on the forward strand.
GAGACTGTGCTGGTAAGACTTATCCGCTTCGATGTCCATTTGAGTGGCCTCCCTTGACAACTGCTGGGCCAGAGCCTTGGTTTTCTCTAATCTGTGGGGAGAAGGTGGGGGGACTTTGAGAATTCATTCTTTTTAATAAAAGCAAGAATCCATTCTGTTGTTTTATAAGTATGTAGTTGGAATTATCCGAAGAACCAAATGAGCCTATATGTCAGCTATGTGTCCTTCTCCACAATCTAAATATAAGCCTTCGAGCTGATACAGATGCGTCAGGAAAATTCGGCCCACGTTTCCCAATTCTTGATAACATCATTATATTACTTTTATATCCTCCATGCCATCAGATGGGTTTACTCACATCCTTCAAATACCGCAGAGGGTGACCACATCTCCAAGCATGCACTCTCAGTCAAAACACAAACTTTACTTAGATCGATCAACCTTATTCTTCCAGCCTTAAAGGCATTCGCTTTCCCCCCAAAGTAACTCTCTCATTCTCTTGTCCCTCTTATTATTAATATATTTTTTAAAGAAATGCGCCACCCCCTCAAATGTGCTTTGCCTTATACCCCGGGAGGATGCAGATTACACTGGCCCCAGGAGGACCTGTTGAAACGTACTTTCCCACAAGCCCTTGCACCATGGAGCCGTCCAGGCTGCCGCTGCCACCGCCCTCCTGCAGAGCTTTGCGTGCCAGTGATAGAGCTTGTTGGGAATAGTCTTCGGTTTCCCTCGCCAGTTGCTCCATGTTACTGGCTGACTCAACATGGCTGAAAGAATTAAAAATACAGCATTTGAGTTTTCGAACAAGAACTTCCTTTCGGCCTTTTATTTAAATGAAGGAAGAGGAAAGCCTAACAGAATTGACCCAGTTTGGGGGAATTAGAAGAACTATTAAGAAGCAGAATGTCTTCTGGAGAAGCAGCCTCATGTCAAAGACTTTTTGGTGATCTTTTCCACCTATGGTGTAATCAGGGGAAGCCCAGGGCTGGGGGAGGGAAGTGAGAGGGGGCGTGTTGGGAGCAGCATCAGGGTGATAAAATACGAATTGCATTTGTAGGTTGTTTTCTGTAGGAAAAAAAGACTCGTAGGTCTTGTTTCATCCAGGATCCAATCCCCTACTCACTTTTGCTACGACTTTAAACTGGGCCCACCACTAGGGAGAACAAAGCCTGTCAATAAAAGTCCCCCAGATGCTTTTGTCTTTCTTCTAGAAAGTCATAAGAAAAACAAGTTCAGGAGGAAGCTCAAGCTGCAAAAACACAAGCCAGCCTCTTTGGCTAACCGAATTCCATTTGAGGGAGACAGAGCCTGCCACCCTGCTGAGCACTGGGCGCTAAGCAAACCTCTTCAACATGGCGGGATTTATAGTTAGGCAAGGACATAAGAGCTTCCTGCTATCACTGAGGCCCTGCAGAGCCAGTTTTCAGGAGGAAGTCCCCTCTCTGCAGACTTGGCCCCACAGGCTAGCAAAGACTTGTTGGTACTTGTTCTCAGGCTCGGCATGGGAGCTTGGGAGTCCCTCAAAGCTGCAGAGTGTTCTTTTCCAAGAGCTGATTCATTTCATGAGGCCCGAGGAATCACATCTGACATACGCCAAAGCCATACTGTGAGTCATGGAGAGAGAACTCTGGGAAAGAAGCACACTGAGCCTCCGCTCTTGCCAAATGACCATGCCTGGTGGCCACCAAGACACATAAAAGCCAAGAGGTTAAAAAAAAAAAAAAAATGGCTTCAAGGTAGAGGAATGGTTGCAAAGGAGCCTGGAGGTAATGAATATGCTGCTTAGGGCTCGAACGCCCAGCAATGTCATTCAAGTCTGGCCTTGCAGAGATGATCAGAAGCAGGGGCGCCCTCTGCTAGTGCTCACCTGTCTGCCAATCTCGTAGCCTCCTGAGCCAGGCTTTTAAAACCATTTGGCCCCACGTAGTGCTCTGAGGGAGGGATGTTCTGTGAAAAAGGAAAATTGGTTAAGGTTTTGCACTTGGCCATAGTGCCTAAGCAGGTTCTGCATCTGTCCCATCAGAACTGCTTGTCATTAGCCACACAGCATTCTACACCCTGATATATCGAGTCTCTCATCACTGGGGTCACTACAATTAAAAACGTATAGACAAGAATAAAGACTCATGTTCCAAAAAAGCCTGTATATAGATACAGTGCACTAAAACATATATACATGTTCATATGTATTTCAAGTCCAGTAGAATATGGTGGCTATTCTTAGTAATGGGATCATAGGGGATTTTTATTTATGTTCCAAAGTTTTCACAATAAATGTTATTTTTGTAATAAGAAAAAAAATCAATACATACTATTTTCTAAATCGTTTACTGAGCATACTATCTGCTTATCTTCTAATTTCCTTTATTCATCTCCCACCTGCCCACTTACGTTATTGTCACCTTTGCCTTCTTCATTCAGAAACAGAGAGTGTTCATTCAACTCCCTTCCTCCCGCCACACTACGGACTCCATCATTAGGAAGGTTATACTCACGACAATTTTTTTTCCCATTTTCAAAACCATGTATTCACTGGACTCACTCCCTTCCTTCCTTCCTTCCTTCCTTCCTTTTCCCATTTCCAAAACCATGTCTTCACTGGACTCCCTTCATTCCTTCCTCTCCTCCTTCCTTCCTTCCTTCCTTCCTTCCTTCCTTCCTTCCTTCCTCCCTTCCTACCTCCCTTCCTCCCTCCCTTCCTCCCTCCCTCCCTTCTTTTCATTTGTTCTCTTGTTCATTTATTCATTCACGCATGCAGCAAACATTTAATACAGCCACACACCAGGCTATGGGCTGAGAATGCAAATGAACGAAATTAAATTCTGCCCTCTGGGAGCTAACAAGCTAGAAGATATGCAGAAATAAGGGAGAAGAGATAGGGTCAAGATGAGAATATGGTTAATAAGAAATGAATTGAGAAGAACATAACACAGTAAAACAAAAAACTGTGGGAAGCTAAAGAACACAAAATTAGTTGTGACTGTTTTCGAGGGAGAGAAGTCCAATTATCTGCCAGACAGACCAGAAAAGCTGAGAAACAGCCAGCGATCCAGTGATGTCTGCGAGGGGGTCTCCCAACACAGCGGCACCCTTCCCCTAACCCGGCCCCACCTACTGTTTTCTGTAGGGAAGACTCGCTTTCCTCCAGGCTCAGGCGCATCTGTCTGATAAGCCTGTGAGTATCCTGAACCCGGTTCTGATACTGACTGCCCAGGGCCTGAATTCTTTCCACAGTCATCTTGAGGTTGTCCAGGCGGTTCCGGTAGCTACTCTCTTGGCTCCTTGCCTTGGCCAACTGGAGATTGAGAGATCTCACAGCACCTGAACAGCAACAAGGACAGGAAGGGTGAGCTCTTTCAGAGTCAGCGCAGGGTGCTCAGACAGAATAGAGGACTGAAGAAGTGACTCTGACGGGCTTTTGGCAAGATGGCGAAAACTCAGTGAATGAATGCATACAACTGCTCTTTCATCTCCATCATTCAGGTCCCAGGAGGATGTCCCTCTTTGCAAGAGCTGGGCAGAGATAAGCTGAACTGATATCCACAGAAGAGTCTATGACCTAGTGTGGCAATGCTTTCTGGGACTGTGAATTCTCTCCTGTCTGAAAGGAAGTCGGCCTTCATCACCTTCTGAAATCTGGGCTTCTCTCAGAATGTCCTGAAGACTCTGCTCAGCCTGCTGCATCCTGCCCTCCAGCTCTGCGTTGGGTGCTCCTCCACCACCACTCTGAGCCTTCGAAATCAGGGCCTCCAGGCTCCGGAGCTGCTGCATGAACGGATCCATCTGAAACCAAACAGGGAAGAGGATCAGAACAGATGATGGTCGAATACCAGGTGTCCAGGGGGTAACGGCTAAAAGCCCAGAAATGCTTGGCAGGTCTTGGCAGTTCAGAATTCAGACTCTGAGTGTGAATCCTGGCGCTCCTGCTCACTAGCTGTGTGACCTTGGGCATGTCACTTTCTTTATCCATAAGATGGAGATAATGATAATAATATGTCATAGAGTTATGGGACTAAATGAGTTAATATTTGTACAGGGCTTAGAATAGTGCCTGAAATAAAAGAAGTGCTAGAGAGGGCTGGTTGAATAAATTTTAAAAACAGGTTGTGCTTGTCCTATATTTGGGATTCTGTTTAGGCCCTTTTCCTCCCCAACACCTCACCCCGGCAAGGTCATATTTAATAATTAACAGCATGAATGAGAAATTTATGGAGGCTATGTCTGCTTAGATAGCCTTGACACCTTTTGGACTCCTCATACCTTTTGTATGTTTATGATTTTCTTTGTTTGTTTTACGAGAACATCACTTGGAAAAACATCCTAGAAAGTGGCATATTATAGTAGAAAGAGCACTGAACTCAGAGTCAGGGGACATGGGTGAGATTCTTGGTTCCACCTGGCCACGCGACTTTAAAAAATTGCCAATTTTTCAAGACTTTGTTTGCTCAGTAAAACCTGAGGTCAGAATGCTTTTTCTGCCAACCTGACTAAATTATCATGAGTATCAAATAAGATAATATCTGCGAAAGGGGTTTTGAAAATGGTATATATAAGAACATAAATCGGAAGTCTTATTACTATTATACAGAACTTTTTAAATACTACAATTAAAAAAAAATAATAACCCTCACCACCATCCTTAGGAGACTAGGAAGGTCCTAAATCTGTGACAAAACCACCCATTAGACACTTAAAGCTTTTACTCGTGGGGGTGAAGGTTGGTTAGCATGCACACCTGAATCTTCACTTGATCGTAGCAAGCTGGACAGCTGGCTAATGCTGCATGCTCACAGTTGAGGCCACCGAATCCTGGCTTGCAAATACAGCTGCCATCATTTCGACACTCCACAGGCTCAGAGCCCACTGGGTTACAGTTGCAAGCTAGAGACAAAAGACAAATAGAAAACATTCATATCAAGCAAATTCCAGAAACTAGAGACATATAGCAAAACGAAAGGAAGAAGATTAAGTCAGCATTCATATTGTGTCAACGATTCGTACTGTGTTAGATTTATCTCTTAGCTATGCCTCCAAGCACATTCCTAATGCAGTCTTAGGAATCACCTGGCAAGTCTGTTTGGTGTGTGTGTGTGGATGAAGAAATATTACGATAGTCTGTCCTTTCTGGAGGCACTTATATTTTTCCTCCTGTTAAATGGTAAGCCTGTCAGCCATTCAGCAGGCACTTCGGCTTTGCTCATAAGGTGAATAACATTTCTTCTGGGTCTTTTATGCCCAGGGCCTGAATTCTTTCCACAGTCATCTTGAGGTTGTCCGGGAATGATGAGGAATATGAGCTCAGAGAGGTCCAAGGTCACAGAGCAAATAAATGGCCAGCTGGAATGAGAACTTCGAAAAAGGCAATGCTCTTTTCTTTCTGCCCTGCTGCCTTTGATGTAGAAAGTACAGAAAGAAAGCAATAACTTTATTCATCCAATCAAATTGCTTGAGCATCTATGTTCTAGGAGCTGAGGACGTAACAGTGGGTGAGACATTGCTCTAAAGGAGTTACAGTAATTGTCTGGATGGCTCTATCTTCGGTGCTCACAAAACGCTCAGCATTCAGACATGTGATCTCATATCTAAGTGTACTGTCATTATTTGCTTACAAATTTGTGTGTCTTCCTTATTAGCATATGAGCTCTTTAGTATCGAGCTCCACATTGCTTGACAAAAGATAGCTGAGTGAAGAAATGTGTGCTCTAGAAGCCAGTGAAATCTCTATTAATAGCGCCTTATAGCTAGAATTACATAGTTTACAGTGTACTTTCTCATACGCTGCTTTATCTTTGCAACCCCTTTTGGTTAAATATTAGTCACCCAATGAGGAAACTGAAGCTCAGAGAGATTAATTGCTATAATCAACACAATACTATAGGTATGTTAAAAAAAAAAACTGGACTTGAACTTAGTACTGCCAAGATATCATGTGGGGGGTCTTCCTATCTTGGGGTACTTTCTAGCATATTACAGTGAACCCACAGGTTGGGATCAGGGCAGATGGGATTCGTGCCCCTGGTGAGAAGCCCTGGGTTGCATGGAGTCCTCAGGAGTCCCAGGAGTCCTCTGATCTGGGTCCCCAGAGCCACTCTGGACCTTATAATAAACAAGCTCTTGAATTCTGGGCACCAGGCTGGTCTGGGACCTTTGCGAGTAAGGGGCATGTCTGCGGGGCGGGCCAGTGCCCTAGAACTAAACTTGCCTCGTGGATATAACCGGTGCAGAGGTGTGGAAGAAGCACCGGCCTGCACAACCTGCGTGTTCATGCTTCGATCTGAAGCAGCCCTAGGAATGCCCCTTTGAAGCCGAGTCTCTCTGGAAGACGTTTCGACTGGCAGCCTTCTGCGCATCAATTCCAGCTGGCCATTTATTTGCTCTGCGACACGGACTTCCTGAGAGTGTCCCTTAACCTACTTTACAGCCCACTCCCCACGGCCCCTCAGTTTGTTCAGGTTCAGTCTCAAGGCATTTGTTATTCTCCTGTAACAGGTGTGGCGCCACTTCCTGCCTGCCGGCCTTGGTATTGGCAGAAGATGTGCCCCGTTTTATCTCCGCTTCCACTTAAGAATGTAAACCTGACCTTTTCCACTTCTCCCACCCAGCTTTAACCCATTCAGCATCCTCCGGCTCAGTCTTCCATCCCTGCTGCTGGGGAAACTGGCCTTATGGGCTTCAACAGGTGAACGATCTGGGCTGTTCATGAGCCAGCTGGTCAGAGACACCAAAGGAGCATCATGACATGAACTGCTGCTGGCCTCGCTGATTTGTACATTCTTACACGTGTACACACTGGGAAGCTTATGTGTCTACACACACACGTACACACACACACACACACACACACACACTCACACATGAGCCCTGTCCAACCTGTCTGGGATGCAGTCCTACCTCGACACTTGTCCACTGGATTGGGAGCCAAGGGGTCCCCAAAGAAGCCTGCTTTGCACTGGTCACAGTGGACACCGGCTGTATTGTGGATACACTTGAGACATCTGCCTGTCAGGCGGTCACAGTTCCCAGAGGCACTGGGGTCCACATTGTTGTTGCACTGACAAGGCTGACAGGGCCTCACTGGGCCCCGTTCCCCAAAGGGGTCCCCAAAGTAGCCATCAGCACAGAGCTCGCAGCGGGCACCTGGAAGAAACAAACGGCCACGCCCAGTGGTCATCTACCGGCAGCAAGAGCAGATGCTCAGGCCAAACGTACCACAGCCTCAGGAGCGGGCTCCCGGGGCAGGGGGCGTGCTCTTCCCTCCAGCGGGTCGGGGCTCCAGACCCCAGCAGCACCGCTCCGAGCCTCCCTGCCAGTCAAACAGACGGTCGGGGAAAAGCCAGGTCTGGAGCAGTACGCCCAAGGCTGCCGCGAAAGCATGGTCTCTTCTTTCAGACTGACCGGCAGGGAGACGCGACATTTAAAGGTCTCTACGTTTTCCGTTTTCCTTCTTTACCTTGGTTCATCTTTAAAAACTGAGTTAGACCATGTATTTTGTTTGAAAACTTCATCTCATAATTACAAACCTCCTACAACAGCTTTAGAGGTTTCTTCCCGTACACTCCGCCCTTCCTCCCTCCACTTCGCCCCTTGGGCATCAAAAGAGTCTCATCGTCAGAACGAGCCCATTTACAACAACCCCAAGGAATCATAATTCCCTAGACCTTCCTTGGCATAGAAGCTGGGTACCCAAACGGCACGAGGAAAAGGGGACGCGGGCGCCGGCCTCACCAGTGACTCCGAGGGGGCAGCTGTTGCACACCACCTCCTCCGTGCCGGGCATCACCGAGCAGCTGAACCCGTTGCGACAGGGGCACGGCTTGCAGCTGCGGGGGTCGTGCGGGTCGTTGTAGAAACCGAGGGGGCAGTCGGCACATTCGACGTCAGGATTCTCGTCCCCTGAGTAACAGTCTCCTGGGAGGCAGAGGAGAATGGAAAGGCAGGCAGAGGAGCGGGGTGAAACTCCACACTTCCTGTAATTCGGGGGTCAGAGCTCAGCAACTCAAAGCCTTCCTTTCTGAAGCTTTCTTCACGGTGTCTGAGCCCTGGCATTCACCTCTGCCCTAGTCCCAGCTCTAAACATGGCCGCGAACCTGAATCTCCCCCTCACTGCCCCATGCTAAGTACATACACACTTCCTTTACTATCCATAACTTAGCACCGCGCCCCCCGCCCCCATGGCCTGACACCATTTGTCAGCACATTGATCCAGGCCCCGACACAGCCTTTGATCTCCCAGTACTATTCTTGCAACTCGACACCAGCTCCCCACCCAGCATTGAACCATGACAGCCATTTCCTGTAACCTAGTACCTTTCCCACAACCTGTGGCGTTTCCATAATGAAAAGGATCGAGTGGAATATGACGCCATGTCCATTTCCCCTGACTCCAGCCCCAATTCCTTAATCCTTTCCCATCTCCGAAATGAGTTCAGCTACGGTCCTTCTTATACAGCTCTCTCTCCCCCATGGAGACCCTCATCACCTGGCTGTACCCCCAGCCACCTGGTCCAGGTACCATTCGCTCACCTGTGTCTGGATCACAGGTCCCTCCTCCTTGGCAGTTACATGGAATACAGGTACCAAAAGGTCCTAGTCTGGCTGAATCTCTTTTGTAGCCAGAAGCACACTCCTGGCAGAACTGTCCCTTGTACCCAACAGGACACACACATTGTTCAACCCAGGGTGCTGGCGCACCAGAGATGGGGCGGGCTGAAATCAGGGTCACGTTGTCAATGTACCCGGTACCTGCAACGGAGGGAACAGGTCAGAAGAAGCCAGCAGGAAGGTGCAAAGATCTAAAGTCAGGCCTCAATTGGATTTTATTTTTCTTAACTATCGAAGGCAGGTGGTGTTCACTCACCATGCCATGCGTAAGGGTATAGCGGTCCCTCACGAGGACGTGCCCAGGCTTTGGTGCCAGAAACAACGGTTTGCATTCTGGCTGCCCACCCCCCCCCCGCCCCCACACACTAGCTGTGCAGATTGAGCAAATAACATAAACCTCTGCATGACTATGTTTCCTCAACTGCAGAAGTTGTGCAAATTAAGTGAGAGAACATGCCTGTCACATAGTAAAGACTCAGTAAGTTGTTAGGAAACGCCTTTTCTACTTCCCGCTTTATTCACTGCATTAGGGACATGGAAACGGTGCATGTCGGCCATGCTGCCTTTTCACATGGGGGCTAAAAATTGGAAGAAATTCTCATTCAAATAATTTCAGTCAGGATTAGGAGGACTCAACAGGTGAAGTTCAACAAGAGGAATGAGCAGAATATATGACGATGTCCAAACATGGTAACTAGGAGTATAATCCCAAAAGAAAAGCTACCCTAGGAATAAAGGCTGTGTCATAGATCCTGTCTCCTAGCTAAGGGAATGTGCCCGTTTGTTATAGATTATCTTCTTCAAATAATCAGCTTTCATCTAAATCTGGAGACTCGTTTAGCAAAGTGGCATCACTCGTTCTTCATTGGTGCTAACCTCTTTTTACAGAAATATTCCTTTTTAACGACCTCTTCTAGAATATAAAATTTTAGACCCCTTCCGAGACTGTACATCAAAGCCATCAAGTAATTTATCGACTCGTTTGGTAGCTGAACCATAGAGAGCGGAAGCAAATTAAACTAAAACCTAAGAGCAGAGAAATCCGTTTCTCCCAGTCGCTTACTGTATTCTCCATAGGTAGCTCGGATCCACAGGGCCGTGAGGTTCCGCAGTAACCGACGATACTCAAAGTAACTCAGCTGGGGGCTCCAATTACTGCTTGGATGTTCACTTAATCTGCACGATTTAAAAGCAAAAGCTTAAAAATACAACACTTTAAAAATCTTATCGTTTGGAAACCTGATACAAATCATGCCCCTTGGCCGTCCTGCGGAGAGGGGCCGGCAGGACGGGGAGCCACATCCTTGTAGGCACATAGCTTTCTCACTCCATGGGGAGCAGAAGCCCCACAGGACATGCTGGAGGGCATCCCAGAGCTCCAGGGGTCATGGCATCCAGTGCTGGTCCATGTCCTCAGAGACCACTTTCTATTCCTGGTCATGCGAAACCTAATATTAGAAACATCTCCGAGTTCAAGAAGCTCTCATCCTCTGGAGCAACCATTCATTTTTGGTTTTGTTGTTTAAATGATTTGTAATCTAAGCGTATTTCACGTACTCTTTTTAAAAGTCTGTTTCCACCTTCGACATTGTCCACATCGAATCCCTTCCTAACCTGGCATCATAGTGCCTCACTGCATCCCATCACCGGCCCCTGCACTATTGTTTTTCATGCTGTTTTGCTTTTTTCCTGGAATAGCAATTCAAGGAACAACCCCGACCCTTTCATTTCATGCTCCGATTCGTTAAACGACAATTTACTGCGCACTTGGTTTGTATTCTAATGGTCCAATGAAGGACCCTACCCAAACTGCCCTCCTCACGGTGCTCACACCCAGCCTCCACGCCGATCATGCGGCTTCTCAAACTCCCAGTGTCTCGACGGCTTCTCATCACTGTACGGACATGGACAAGATCTCAGCACCTTGACATGACATACAAGGCCCACTGTGCTGGGTCCTTTTCCAGTCCTTTCCACCTTATCTGTCCATCTCCCCTGCACGTGCTATGTGGCAGCCATGAATATTGCTTGCCAGTCCCCACTGTGTTATGGCTTTCCACATCCCCACGTATACTCCTGTGAACAGGTTGTCCTGATTTTTGTCCCTGGGAAGGCTCTGGGCTTTCCTTCTGTTCTCAGCCCACATGTTTCCTCATCTGTGATGTTTTCCCTGACTCCTCCAGCAGAATTAGATACTCTTTCCTCTCGAGTCCCCATGAACATGCACCACCACTGAAGCGATGATTGTACTGTATTATGTCTGCTTGTTGGCATGTCATATATCCTACCAGACCATGAACTCTTAGAAGTCAAAGGCCAAATTTCTTCATCTTGCTTTCCAAGCTGCTAATCAGTACTGAGCACTTAGAAGGCACGGCCTCCTTCCCAGACCTCTCTGTACCCACCATTCAAAATTCCCATTCCACAGGGTAATGTGCAGCCTCCTTAGACACACAGGGCCGTCTGCGACCTCAGCCCACCTCTTTCTCTGACCTGACTTCTTGCTGTATTCCCCACCCCCACTCCATGATCCACTCCTGCTTATCTACCTGCAACTTCCTAAACCCCAAACTTCCTCAGGCATGATAGTTCCACTGCCTTGTTAGCCTCTCCCCGTTTAGAAAGCGGCTCTCTGCTTGACACATCTCCTTGATGGCTCCAATGTGGGTTAGTTGTGCCTATGTGTGTGTCTACCTTGTCTATCTCGTCACTTACAAGCTGCACTGTAATCATGTTTGTTTTTCTCTCCCATGAGCCACTCAGGGACTTGAGGACAGGAATCGTGTCCTGTCTCAGCACATGACACCATGGCTGTTACGTAAAAGGGGCCCAGAAAATCTTGTAGAAACAATAAATCGTGGTTGAATGAATGAACAAAGGGACGAGACTTCAACCACAATTTGCTGTACTTGACCCACGGACAGTCTTGCTTTTTACCTGAACGTGTAAGTCTTGGTGATCCCGCAAGGCAGTGTCTTGCCAAGTGGCATCAAGGGAGCTGTGACCCGTAGACCAGCACCTTCTAGGATCACGTCGTGGGCGGACGGGTGTCTGCCTCCCCGGTCCACGCGGTAGTCAAAGGCCAGGCTTCGCCCATAGCTCACCTGCTGATTCCCAAGAAATTTGGCTGTGCAGTAAAATTTGAAAAGATTGAGATCAGTTGTGAAACTGGAGAAGCAAACGAGTGAGCAAGTTTGCACCAATGTTGGCAACTTCTGTTGGAGTTCTGTATTACACACCTGCCTCCCCGCCCCAAACCACATTCCAGAAAAGCCAGCTCATGGCACTGGACGTGGCCATACCGCTATTGGCTACAAAGGAGGGTAAGTTACTGAGATGCTAAAAGGGCCTCCCTGCGAGACAATTCCATCTACATGACAGACCAGTGCGTAAAGATATAGCAGCAATAGTGCCATTTGTTACTTAAAGCTTCAGAGTTTACAGAATGCTTTCGCAAACGTCATCACATCTGACGGCAATAATTCTCGGAGGCAGGCATTATTATTCCTGTTTCGCAGCTGAGAGAATTGAAACTTGGAAAGATTAAATAAGAGGACAACTTACCCAGGAATCACATGTTAGCTAAGGACCTGAACTAAGATAAGAATTCTAGCCAGAGCTTTTCCATTCAGCTTTATATATATATATATATATAATTTCCAAGTGGTTAAAGCTTTAAGAAATGCCCCAGTTTGGCTTTTCCATCTGCTTCTCAATAGACCCACAGAGTTGACCACAGTCCTTATGTCTTGTCTTGGTGGGAAGCCTAGAAACTTCCCACTTGACTGAAGTAGGAACCTCACCCCAGTCCGACCGCCTGAACACCCCGTTCTCCTCTGTCGATGCCATGACTCTGTCCCCAGCTGTCCTCTGGAGATACTGCATTTGGCAACTCCATTTTTCTATCCTGACTTCCTAGTCTTATAGGTTGGCTTCTGGAGGAAAAATGCCATACATACCGGGAGCTACGAAATAGACGGGGTCTGATCTTCCTGCCGAGGTAAACACGTCTCGATGGCGCTGGGACCAGTGGAGTTTTGCAGGAGACCCATTTCTTTGGATAGCCTTCCAGTCGTCAGCACCTGAAACAAAATAAGACCACTCTGCGTTCAGATAAACCATCCATTGAGATAAACAAGGCAAGACTTGCTAGCCAAAAAAATGCTGGCGGTGGCTAGCAGCTGGGGTCTGCTTCATATTTCTACACTCCTGCATGGTCCTCGAAAGTCCCCTTGTGCCTCTTTATTTGGGTCTCGACTCCACCTGCTTCCATCCCACAGCTACGCTGACTACTTGTCTTTGAGTCTGATTTTGTAACAAGAGAGCACGTTTTCGTCTACCTGTAATTTAGATTTTTAGTTTATTTATATAAACAGCGTCTGGCCTTAGTGAGGTAAGAGGGTCTAGTATGTTTAAAGAGAAACTCTAGAGTTGCAATCATATCGATCTCCCATATTTTTATGGTGCTTTGTAGCTTGGATACTAACTTCACAGAAATTAACTTATGTATTGTATGTGAAAACAGTATTGTTAGTGAATGTGAATTCCAGGAAAACTCTCATAAACTCTCCAATCCAATACATGTTTCTTTTGTGGTTTTGAAACAGATGGGGATGGGAAATGCAGGGAGATGAAAACCTGGTCTCTTTTTGGTTATTCTTTTAAGTTATTCACACACTGGTATGAGCAAACCGTTAAGCTATACTTTTTCAAGACATCAGGTCTGCCTATCGCCCTGTCAAAATAACACACATTAAGAGCT
>NW_006432945.1:8294946-8313706 GCF_000325575.1 Pteropus alecto
AAAGATGCTTGGAGGGTCCCATCCTATGCACGGCAAGGTGGTTATCTGTCAGCATAGAGCCCTATACGATGCTGAAAACTGAATTTCAGAAAACAGAACGCTTTACCTTGATGGAAGGTAGAGGTGATTCTGTGGACACTGTAGTCCCCAGAGCTGCGGCAGCTGGCTGAATGCCCGTAGCAAAAACACTGGGTACAGCCCTCAGGGTTTCCCTCATCCAGGTGGTAGTAACCTGGTCGACACCTGCAGTGGAGTTTTAGAAGTCGGGACAAGGCTATAGGTTATTTCTTATTCAAATATAGAGAATGTGATGACTGATCTTTTCTACTTTCTCCCCCGTCTGGATCTTTTTATTTTCAAAGGTGGGAAATACTAAGTGGCATACACCACCTTGTCCCAGACCACCTGTGGGACAGTCACAGCCCCTCAAGGGAAGGGCTTAATCGGGGCTAAAGGGTGGGAGGTGGGGGCCAGTGACGGAAGGCAAATGCTCCAGTCTCGGCACCCACTCGGCTGTACAGACCCACCCCGCACCAGACCACTAGGTGTGGCCCGCCATCCCTGCCCCTTGTACCCAGGCTCTGGCCCACAGAGGAGAGGGGCAGGTGAGGGTATAACAAAGGACGGCTAGTGGCTCCCTACAAAAGCAAAGTGTGGGCTGTCGTTCCGCCTCTGCTCCCAGATCGAGCCCTCCAGGGGCTTCTCTGAGGACCGCAGCTGCCAGACAAGTCCCAGATGTTGGGGTCACAGAGAAAAGGGCAGGGGAAGTTAAGGGGAGTCACTTTTTCTCTGTTCAAGTTAACTACATCCTTCCATATGAAATAATGATCATTTCAATATCATTTATTGGTATTATTTAGCACTTATGATATGCCAGGCACCTTATGTATGTACTCTCTCATTTAATCCTCACCAAAACCCTGTGAAATAGGAATTATTATTTCCAATTTTCTTAGATGAAGAGACCAAGACCAGAGAGGTTAAGAAGCTTGTTCAAGGTCATTGAGCTGGTTATGCGGCTGAGGCAAGATTCAAACTCAGATATAGCTGCCTTTAAATCATGTGGTCTAATCTGCTGTGCAAAATCACAGAAAAGAAAGTTAGCTGTGATATTTCAGAGGACGGCTGTAAATAAATAAACAGGGCAAGGGTTAAAAAAATCATTATGACATCTATGGAGGAGAGCTGTAGATTAAAAGATTGAAAAACAAGGAGGGAGGGAAGGCAGGAAGGCAGGAAGGCAAGAAGGAAGGAAGGAAGGAAGGAAGGAAGGAAGGAAGGAAGGAAGGAAGGAAGGAAGGAAGGAGGAAGGAAGGAAGGAAGGAAGGAAGGAAGGAAGGAAGGAAGGAAGGAAGGAAGGAAGGAAGGGAAGGAAGTGAAGAGAATCTGGCAAAACTAAAGGGTGGTGTTTATGGATGCACTTGCAAAATAAATTAAGAAGAAAAGTAAGGAGGAGAAAACCATAGAAGTCAGAACAGTGGTCACTTCTAGGGAGGTAGGAGGTGTCGTTGGGACGTCCCTTTTTTAGCAAAGGTCTAGTTTATATATTTGGTGGTGCTGACATTTGTTTTACGAGGTTTTCCATTTCTGTGTTACATTTTGAGATTAAAAATATTTTCAAAAAGTGACTCCTCTTTAAATCCTGAAGCTATGTTTCCCCACCCCAACCTCAGCAGCGAAGAACCCCCTGAAAACACGAGTTCAGAACGTCGCTGGCATTTCCTCTGCCCAGGTATAAGTGATTGGCAGGATGCCAAAGAACTGCTTTCTTACTTTTAAGGTGATGAGGAGGAAGCCTTTACCTCTGGGGCCGGGCTCACAGCCCTCTGCTCCCAACCGTCCCAGGCAAGGGCAGAGCTTTAAGTCTGGGTGGTTTGTAGGGAACAGCTGAGGTGGATATCTCCTCACTGGGCCACCTGCCCCAGTATGGCATGGGGCCCAAAAGGCTCTTACATCTTCCCTGGTTCGTGTGTGTGCATGCAACCACCGTGCCAACCCTGGGCGGCTCCCTTTCTGCATGATGGTTAAATATGGCCATGTGCCGTGATATTCTCTCTTACTAGAATGTTCCCAACATGTTTAATTAGGGCAGGCCTTTCCTAGGAGCAAGCTGAGTCACATGACCTCATAATTGCACCTTGTGTCAGAGCACCTGGGATTTGGAGTTGGGGAGGGGACTCACTGGGGCCCTGTGCCTCTACCGTTGTGTACACAAGGAGAAGAAGCCACAGCAAAAGCATGGAGTCCAGTGAGATTTGGAGGCTCAGTTGTATTTTTTTTTAAAGCCTAGTTTTTGAGGACAGAGGGCAGAAAAAAGGTCATCAACATTCATTCGTTAAGTGTCCTCTTTCCATAATTGCACTCAGAGGTTGGCTTCTCATGCTGGTTGCCAAGGGGTCCCTCCCTGCTCTGTATGTAGGGCCACAGTTCACACAGACCTATCACATCGTGCTCCGGTGACAGCAGGCTTGCAGACACAGCGGCCCGTGTCACAGGGCCCCGAGATGCCAGCTGGGTCACAGTCACACTTGGAGTCCCTGGGAAAGGAGGAAAAGAAAATTAGGGATGTGTTTCAAAATGTTTTGCAAGTGTACACACAAAGATCAAGTGCTCATGAGCAAATGTCACCGACTTGAGCGAATCTTTCATCCTCGTTGAGGTCTCGCTTAGCTACCCTCGCCCATGCTAATCTCTCTCGGGCCCTTTAATTAAGGATTCATTTGTCTACGTTAGCGCTACTCCGAGTGTGGTCTGTGGGCGGCAGCCAGTCCATGAACTAACTGTTTGCTACCTGCCCCTAAAGAGAGGAGGGGTTTTGTGCTGGAAAGTAAACCCAACTCATCACTGACTGTTTAGTTCGGTTGATCGTTTGGTTCAGTTGACTTTTTTTTTTTTATTTCTCTTGTTTAATTCAATGATGTCTGCTTTCATCATGATTGATTCCATCTACTTGCTATTTTCGTTCATTTCATCCTTTCTTTTGGTAACACCTTTATTGGGATGGAATGCCCATGCTCTGCAATTCATCCATTTAAAGTGTACAGTCAATGGTTTTTAGCAGCTTCTCAGAGTTGAACAACCATTACCCCAACTTTAGTACATTTTCATCACTCCAGAAAGAAACCCTGGGCCCTTTGCCGATGCCCCCTACCACTCCTCACCCCCTACATTTCCCACCCCCAGCCCCAGGCAGCCCCTAATCTACTTTCTGTCTGTACAGATTGGCTCATTCTGAACATTTCCTATAAATGGGATCATATGAGATGTGGCCTTTACTCGGCTTCTTTCACTCAGTATGTTTTCAAGGTTCATCCATGTCACGTCGTGAGCCAGCATTTCATCCTTTTTATGGCTGAATAAAATCCCATCCTGTGGACATACCACCTTTAGTTTATCCATTCATCAGCTGATGGACATTGGGTTGTTTCTACTTTTTAGCAATTATGAATAATGTGGCTGTGAGCATCTGTGTACAAGTTTCTGTGCAAATATATGTTTTCATATCTCTTGAGTGTGTACCTAGGAGCAGAATTGCTGAGTTTGGCTGGGTTGTTTGTTTGTCTGTTTATTTGTTTTTTGGCAAGACATTCCCAATGAAGCCTTTCATTATTTAATTTAGCCACCATCATCCTGTCTCATGCAGACTAGTACTTTAACTAGTGACTAAGTGTACAGATAGCTGACTGGTCAAAGCACTGGTCTCTGTCGCTCAGTTTGGCACACAATTAATGATATGTATTTATCTCATGGGTCCAAAACTGGTGGGTCTTTTCCCTACTGATCTGCTCTTCCTCCGACTGCCCTATGACTCTCTTTAAATCCTGCCCAAACTTGAATTCGGCTCCTCCCTCTCCCTTATATTCTTCGTCCGAGTAGATGCCACATCCTGTCAGGCTTCCTGCAGATTTCTTCCCCAATCCTCACCTTTCCATGCCCATGGTCTCCTCCCTGTCTTAGCCCCTCCAAACTACTCATCTGGACTCTCTGAAGCCCCGGGGATACTAGGACATGGGACATATTCCTGTTCTCTAGGAGTCTCAGGCAGGGCAGACATGGGAATAGCAATGACAATAAAGCAGATGCCAGCTGCAGCTGAGCTGGAACACCCCTACATGCCTCTTCCTGAGCAGATACATCAGTGAACAAGACAAAGCCACAATGGGGCTCACATGCTAGTTTGAGAGACAGACAAATATGTATAGAAAATAAGAGATTTTAATAAAACAAGAGTGAGAACACGGAGGGTGGGGCCTGGTCAAGGAAGGCCTCCGTGAGGAGGTGGACGAGGCGGGGATAGAGCCCCAGGAATCTCTGTGTGGCTCTGCAGGAGGAGAGGAAGCTCTAGGCCAAGGTCAAGGTCACATATGCTTGGCTCCTTTGAAGGAGGGAAGGATGGCTGGGGTGGCCCGAATGCACGGAGCCAGGGGAGGTAGTGAGAAGTTGAAAGAGGGAAGGATGGCTGGGGTGGCCTGAATGCACGGAGCCAGGGGAGGTAGTGAGAAGTTGAGTGGGAGCCTGTGGCTGAGGGCGTGGGGATTTGGCAGGGCTCTGCTGGGTATTGATGAGAAGGGCGGATCTCATGCTGAGTGGGAAAGGGAGCGAATAGAGGGTTGCAAGCGGAGAAGTGATATGATCTGCTTCATGTTTTAACAGGTTATGAAAGGGAGATCGGGCCAAGGGAAGGGTCTCTGAACACAATCTGAAAGAGAACATCCGGGAAGCCAAGAGGACCTGAGACGACGATGACGGGGACGGTACGAGCGTGGCTGGGGGGACAGTGCGCATGCGGACGAGGGGCTGGAAAAGCGGGCATCGGGGACGTGATTCCTCCGTGGGCAACGGGGACGTGATTCCTCCGCGGGCGGACTTCTAGCTCATGGCTTTGCTGTCGAGATCCCCCTCCTCTAAACCATCCCCAAACCCTGCCAGCTCCGCATCGCTGGATTGGTTGTATGATTTGTAATGTAAGCTCCAACTTTTTCCAGAAAAGATTGGGAGGAGGGATAGAGGATGCTTCAAACTAACGGGGATTAAAGTCATGCAGAAAAGTTCTTCTACTCCAAATTCATTGGCGTTGAAACGAGTCCCAGGTTAGAATTTGAAGATTCTTTACCTCCTTCCCAGTTCGTCTAAAGCGGGGCAAATTGTTGGGGTGAGGACATGGTTCCAGAGCCCAAACTCTGGGCCTGAATACTAAGTTCACCCTCACCAGTAACATCAGGCAACTTATTTCACCTCACATGGTATGAGTTTACTATCGTTAACATGAGTATAATTTTAATCCCAACCTCACAGGTTTTTTGTGAAGGTTAAATGAGATAAGCCATATGAAATTCTCAAGGCAGTCTTTGGCACACAGTAGGTGCTCAGGAAAGGTAAGCGGTCACTAATGTCAATATAACTGTCATTACTCATGGCAGAGGCAGCAGGGGTGGGTGTAGGTGCTTACGGTAGCCTTCGGTCCTGGGTGCACCCAGCATCAGTGAGTGTGTGGAAGCCTGGCAGGCATCGGTCACACCTGTCTCCCATCACACCTGGCTTACAGCTGCACCGTCCAGAGTCGTCACATCGCGCGCTAAGAGAACCTGTAACCGACATGGTAGGGGAAGAAAAGAAGAAGAGGAAATATGTCATTTACACGGCATTAGGAAGCAACTGTCACTCCGCGGGAGTGCAATAAACACTAAGTAACAACCACCGCCTGCTGCCTCTAGCAGTTCTCTCACATGTCTGCGTGTGACTCTGCCCATTAGGGAGAGTTTTGACAGCCAAGGATGTCTTCTTCAGGGAAGGAAATGGAAATGACTCCTGAAAGCATCTTAATTTACATATCTGCTTCATTTCAATTAGTAGTGTGTAAGCCGCGGCTTTTTAAAAGAAATTTGTCAAATCTCTGAGATCTCAAGAAGGGAGAAAATTAGTGAATGAGTACATGGGCCGCCCTGAAGAGAACGGGCATGAGAAAGTGTGCAATATTCTCCCTTATTTCTGGCAGGGAAAAGCCACCTTTTAAGGGTCAGTGTTCGAATGGTGTGATTTTTTTTTTTGAGTACAAAAAGGCCTCTTGACTAAAAATGTCTCCACCAGCCTGGAGGGGTAGAAACTCTCATCCCTGGAGCATCACCCTTTGTGAGGGCTGAAGGACCTATGCATCTCGCCCAGTTTATAGCACTAGAGCACTTGTCCCGTGATTGATTTTTACAGACATGCTCTTCCCTGTAAATGAGTCCTCGCAGATTGAGCGCTGGTGAAAGACAAGAGGTTCTCAGGATAACGAAATGTGTCACTGTGGAACCCAACCACTTCTCAGCACCTCCCCTCCCACCAGCCCAGTTTGAGCCTCCATCTTCCCTTCCCTAGACCCTGCCTCTCGCTCTCCTCCCTGCCTGCATTCTTGCCTGCATTCTCTATGTATAGAAGCCAGGGTGCTCTTTCTAAAATGGAATGCGGATCCTATCATTCATCTGTTTAGGTCCGCTGGTAGCTCGCACTGTATCCTGGCCCGCGAGACGCAACCTCTCTTACCCCACCTCCCTCCGTCCTCCACTAAGTTCCAGCTGCTCTCCCTGTTCCTAGAAAGGGGTAAACTTCATCCATCCTCAGGGCATTTGCACCTGCCGCCCCCTCGGCCTGGAACGCTCTTGCCCCAGACTTCCCCGGGTTGGCCCATTCTCAGCACTCAGGTTTCGGTTAAATATCACTTCTCTAGAGAAATATTCTCTGGCTCACATATCTCGAATACCCCTCCCACCTCTGCTCCAGTCCTTAGCCCCGCTCACTTATGATGACTTCAGCTCACGTTCCCTGCTGTGTCCCCAGGGTCCAGCACTGTGCTCGGCACAAAGAAGCAGCCCAGGAATCCGCTGGATTAAAGCCCAGATGCCGAGAACGAGGATGGGGCTGTTGTGAAAGGGGCTGATGGAAGCCAAGAGATGAGGTGGAAGCTGGCGAGGCCTCACCTGCTTTAAAATCTCCCTGCGGCTGGCAAAACTATAAAATAATCCAGATAGCTCAACTAATTGTGACAGGCTATTTATACTCTATACAGCCAATGAAATACTTAAAAGTTACTTGCTCCTTTTTTTCTAATCCATTATTCTCCTGTGAACTTTTCATTCACTAGTAGGTACAATTCAAATCAATAAAGGTATTGACTCTGTGCCTATAAAAAAAAAAGGCTTTTATGCCACATGTGGAGCATGAAATAAATTAGTCACATTCACAGTCAGAGTCTGTGACAGACTCCATGTCAACCCTGAAAGGCTTGAGGGGCCCTCAGTGATAAGAGTATGAACTACATTTTTTGAGCGCCCAAGACACGTGAGACACTGAGTCAGGCACTTTTGATATATCAGCTCATGCTATCAACTAATGAATTAAAAGCTAACAGAAGGATAACAGACCCGTTTGTGGGTAATAAGGGAACTATCAGACTGTCAGTTTAGAAAGAAGACTCTAGAGCAATGAACAGGATAGTGTGAGGAGGGGAAGGCCAGCAGGCTCCTGTAAGAGGAATCCTGCTGTGACATCATGGCCTGGAGCACAGGAGTTGGGAGCGGAGAGTAGGAAGGAAACACTGAGGATGAAGAATGAACAGAGTTTGGTGACTCTCGGGAAATGGATGGTAGGGGGCGGGGATCACACAGATGTCACCAAGGTCCCAGGGAACACAACAAAATGGAATGCGATGCTATTTACCAGGAAGAAGATTGAGGAGGAGCAGGCTCTCAGGTTGAACATTGCAAGAGAAGAAAATGAGTTCCGTTTTGGACATAGCGAACTCGAGGTTCCAGCTGTGGATTACGATGGAAATGTGAATCCGGGCCTCGAGAGAGAGGCTGGAGATGATGTTCTAGGAGGCGTCAGCGCACAGAGTAATAGGAAGCGTGACAGGACTTTGGGAGCAGATAGAGAGCGGGAGGAAGTGCCTCGAACAGAAATGGAACTTCGCTGATGAAAGGTAAGGGGGGATTAGGGTGGGGAGAAGTCTCAGGACAGCAGAAGGCAAAGCGAGGAGGGTTAAGGGAGGATCAAAGGAGGGGAAAAGTCTTCCGGATCTAAGGCAAGAGAGCGTTCAGCCAGAGGAGGGTGGAGAGAGGCTGCTGTGTCTGGCATTTAGAGATCGCCATACTCACTGCTCTTCGGTCAGCAGAGCTAAGAGGGAAATATTATTTTTTAAATTATGCTTTGATAAATAACATTAAATCATCATAAAGTCATCTCTCTTTAATACAACTTAGTTGTTTTGTTTTGTTTTTTTTTAACACAAATGGTCATTGATCTGGAACTCAGAAACCCATTTGTTTCCATTCAAATTAATGGACATTATGCTTTTCACTTAAGAAAACTCCACAGCAGTTTTTCAGAAACGAATTATCCTTATAAGATGGAGAAGACTGGACTTTGCTTTTGGGTTTGGCCCAAACAGCCTGAAAAAGCACTCTACGAAACAGCGTTCTGAGGGGTATTAATAGTCACCTCATGAAAATAGGCATTCTGTGCTCAAGAGTTTGGGAAATGGTACACACTAAATCTTTTACAGATTTATAACATAATAGTACATTCAGTAGGCAAGAAGCCTGTTTAACTTTTTAATGCCAGCGATTTCAAATATTATTTGACATTCTCACAGGCAACACCTATTATTATCTTGAGGAACACAGTGTTCCATAGAATATCATCCAGCGAAACAGTTCTAGACACCGGGGGTCACGAAAAGAGCCTGGCTTTGATGTACAGCAGATCTCACTTCAAATTCCAGCTTTGCCACTTAGCTGTGTATCCTGGGGCAAACTGCTCACTCACTACTTCTTTTGAGTGGAGATAAAAACTTATACCTATACCTAATAGAGCTGTCGTAGGACTTTGAGTTAAAATATATCAAGTGCCTAATTCAGTATCTCATGCATAGTAGGTGTTCCAAAAAACGTAGTTTATACTGTTATCTCTAGGCCTCTTTTAAGCCTTACAAAGTACACAAGTTCTTAGTGTTCACATGGCTACTTTATTTCATGTTCCTAAACTTCCAAAATAATAGCACTGGGTTTTCAAAGTGTCTCCTTAGTATAAAAAGACCTGTCTCAGTTTCTACATCATGAGCTACTCTTAGGGGCCGTGAACAATCGAGTTTCAAAAACAGATGAAGAACAGCTTCCTGTTCACAGTTTGTGTCCCAACGAACACCTTAAGGCTAATGTAGATATAGTTTACATGC
The DNA here is from genome assembly GCF_000325575.1 of Pteropus alecto. NCBI lineage: Eukaryota > Metazoa > Chordata > Mammalia > Chiroptera > Pteropodidae > Pteropus > Pteropus alecto. Next base: position 8,304,161 of record NW_006432945.1, read on the forward strand.
ATTTGAGGATTCAGGAAGGCATTCTAAAATTATTAATATTTAAAATTTAAGCCAAGGGAGTAAATTCCTTTTTGAGAACCCTTTAAAAGTAAATATACTTGCATTTTTAAATGACATGGCTATTATTTAAGAGTTATATGGAATAATAATTAATTATTATTTAAGGCATATTTTAAATAATAACTCGAATGATACAGTCTCAGTAATCCGCTGTCAGGAACATAAAAATTGATAAAATTAAGAGAATAAGTTCAATGTCATTGATGTCCACACAGATCTCAAGAATGTAGGTGTCACAGGAGGAACAAACACATACATGCACACACAGTGAATTTTAAAATATCTGCAAAAGGTTATCAGGTGCATACTAAATCTTACGCATGTGGTTGGTTACAAGAGTCGAAAATAACTCGGCCTTACTGCTGAGCTCACAAAGTCATCATCGAGAAACAAGCCCCGTTGCTATATTTGTGAGAAATTGATGTGAAGTCCAAATCTGTGACCAATTTGGCAATTATTAATGCTGTTGCCTTCATTTACCATACATGGAATGATAGCAGTTTTTCTAAAATGCATTCCTCTGCATTTGAAATTGAATATACAAGTTCCCTTGTGAAGTTATTATTTGATTTGGTTTGATTTGGAGACTGAGAAATCACATAGGGAATTAACCTCGTGCCACTGGTTTAGTGATCTGTGCAGCCAACGTGCAGTCGGAGGTGGCACATGGAGGGGACAGTCTCTGCCACCAACATGCAAGCAGCCCAGGCAGCTGGGGCTCTGGAGCTTTAGCCCCTTCATCTATGTAATGGTGGGTGGAGTGTGTCAGTACACACACAAAGGAGACAGCATCTATGAATATGTTCTGGGGAAGTATAAAGCATTACCCAGATCTTAGCAAAGAATATCTACAAAGTTTTTCCTGAACATCTAATTTTCTGTTGTTGGAGATAAAAGGATACCATTCTGTTTTTCTGTTTGTCTGTTTTGGGGGGTTTTTTTTGTTTGTTTGTTTTTTCATATGAAGGGTATAAGGGGGAATAGTTCTTGATTAGAACGTCTGGATTACAACTTGAGCTCTTGTAATGACTTGCTGAGAAACTTCAGGCCATTCATTAACTCTTCTAGGTCTCAATTTCCCCACAGTTAAAATAACAATTCACTGCCATATGTTAATAATAAATAAAATGTTAATAAATAGTTGTAGACCAAACATATGGCCTTTACCAGGCTTCTTTCTATGCTTGAAGGTGATATTTTAGCAAGCCAGTGTTCCAGGGGATTAGGACCCTAACCTCTGTCCTAATAAGAAACACAATTTATTGCATTGTTCACCACGTGCTTGACAAACGTCATTTTATCCTCATGTGATCCTGTAATGTAAGTAACGTGATCACCCTTTTATAGGTGAGGACAGTGGGGTAGCGAGAGGTTAAGGAGTATGTCCAGAGGGACATCACACTAGTGGAAGTGCCAAGATTTGAGCCCAGGCTGTCCAGCTCCAAAACCCACCACGTTATGATCTTCGACATCAGCACACCTGGGCTGGAACTCACTTAGCTCTACAACCTTCGACAAGTTTCTCCACCTGCCTCTCTAAGCCTCTGCTACCGCATTCGTAAAATGGAAATAATAATAGCACCCTCTTCATAAGGTTATTTGTGAAGATTAAATTAATTGCTGGATGAAAGCATATAGAATAGCGCCTGCTACAGAGTGAGTGAGTAATGCATGTTTGCTACAATATAAGATGCAAATCATCGCTGGGCTCCACCATTTCCTACCCCCAGACTAAGCACACTGAGTCAGGGGTAACTGTTCCCCAAAAGAAAAGCAAGAGCCAGACTCATTGTTGCTAGGCGGGCAGTGGACTACACTATGAAAAGAAGAGAGGATGCAGCAAATCCCTCATTAGCATCTCTCCTTGCTAAGCAGCAGGCTTAGCTTGTCTGCTCTGAGACTAATCACCCTGTCTGCAGCTGAGCCAATTACATTCTAGTTCCATCGTCTCTGATCATTTTGCTGGTATGACCCAAATCCAGTGACTCACAAGAAAGCCACATTACCTACAGCAATGTGGGCTCTGCAGAGAGGTTAAATGCCCATTTTAATGGAATAATTTTTCTTTTAGGTTTCCTTTGTGAGGTGTTTTGATTCGTAGGGAGAACTACTCAATCCAAAAGATTCTAGATGCTGATTCTACGCCACAAAGCTCAGCAAATCTGGTTCAAACCACATTGTAACAGCAACTCTGGCAATTTGGAGAGTGATTGCTGGGATATGGGCCTGTATCACCACATGGTCACCCCAGTTTTCTATAAGGGTCCCCAACACATTCTACCAGCAACTCGCGGCTGGACCCAAATCTGCCTGTTTTTAGATTATTTCAGATTCTGCTATGAGTTGATTCTAGGGAGCTACACAGAGCAATTACCACGTGCCGGCCTGGCTATACACCCTTTAGGCATGTTAATATTTATCATAGTATGCTATTAAACACTTTCTAGCAAAGAGAAGAAACAGATATTGCCAAGATAATAGACAAATAGAGTAGTTTTAAAAAAAAACCCTCAACTTATTTAACAGAACTGCCTATCTCTCCCTCGTTATTTTTACTAACTTGTCTTTACTGTCTGCCCTCAATGAATATAGCACAATGTGTGTGTGTGTGTGCCTGTGTGTCTGTGTCTGTGTGTGCGCACGCGTGCATGCACACATGCCCCCAAATTACAGTTCTGCGAATATAGCACGGGGTGATACATTTAAAACAAACAAACAAGATCCCACCTATGAACCAGCCACCCTGTTAGGTCCTTCTTATTTGTTAATTCTATTTTTTCTTGTTGACAAGCCTGGGAAAGACTTTAATCTGCCTATTTATTTGTCTGTGTCTTCTATTAGTACCACTTGATATTGCTAGCACCTAGCATAGCACCAGTAACGGATCTTTCTAATCCCTTATTTTTCGAGAGATTGGTCAGATGGTTGTGGATATGAGGAACTATCACTGGAAGAATTCAAAGTTCCTTTGTTCCTGGGTCAAATACTGCCGTCTGCCAAGAAAAGTAATCCTGTGCCTCTGGGTACTAGAATTCAAACCAACATGCCCTAAGGAACCCAGACTTCAGAAAAACACGTTTCTTTCCAGACTGAAATTGGTAAAGACAAAACAAAACAAACCAATAAACAAAAAACAATGTCCGGTAAATCTAAATCGTTCTCGAAGTTGAGCCCCTCTCTGTCGGGCTGCTTGCTTCTCCCTCCCTCCCCTCCTCCCCATCTCCCTCTCCCTTTTTCTTTTGCCTTCTTCCAACTACCTTTGGAGTTACAATTGCAGGGCAAACAGCGGTCTCTCTCTCTCTGTCGGTAAAATCCTTCTCTGCACCTCTCGCAGTGAATGCCGTCCGTGTTGTCATTGCAGTTGAGGCAACGGAATCCATTTCCCGTCTGCCTGTGAAGGTCACGATCAAAGATGCATTGCCGGGACTTCCCATTGCAATCACAGACTGGGGATCAGGAAAAAAGAGACGTCGTTAGCAAAACACACAGAGACAATTCTCCCAGGTGTTTTATTATTGATATCAATTACGCAGGGGGTACGGGGTACTGCATATTAATCTCATCTACTTGATGGAGGTCGGGGGGGGGGCGGTGGAACGGGCCGGGTGAGGACTGTGAGACTTCGTGCTCCACCTAAATGAAGTAGCAGTTATGCAGTGCTAGTGGGGCGTTGCCTGGGGGAACGTGGGTTCAGGGTTACTCCTCAACTGTCCAATTCCTCATGACAAACCAAAAATCTTATATATATATATTTTATGTGAAAATTTCTGAATTAAATATTTGCAAGGAATTCATTTTGAAAACCCCATAGAAAAAGTCTATGGCTGGAAAAGACCCGAGGACTGCCAACTGTCCAACAGCTGATGGTGTCGTCTGTTCAAGACACACAACATCTGTTCCTCCAGCGATGGTCAAGTCTGAGGAGCTAATGTGACTCTCTGGACAGGTATCTCCTCCCCAACTCACTGTGCCTTGAGTGTCCTCCCAACGGACACCTCCCAAAGCCAGGTATCAAAGAGAACCGTAGTCCCATGAAGAATAGCCTTTCCCAAGTGTCTAGGAAAGTTTATCTTGTGGATATTCCAAAGAGACTCATGGAGTGACATCTTCATGTGTGACCTAAACAGCCAATGAGGTGATACACAGAAATACTGAGCATAGTACCACGCACACAGCACTTAAGAAATGATTCGGTCACTGTTTAGAAGAGAAAGGTGATGAGCCTTGAGGTTAAAAGACGTGGATTAAATATCGATTCTGCTATTTTCTTGCCAGATCACTCGAACTCTCTGCATCCTGGCTCTTCTCTTATAAATGAACACGGCGTTTTCTGCCTCCCTGGACTGGTGAGAGGGTTCCACTGAGAAAAGAATATCAAAGTCCTTCATCTTTGCTATTTTATTCCTCACTCATATGAGACAGTTATTGCCTTGGATGAGAAAAATGCAGCTCTGAAAGGTTAACTAATTTGACCCAGAGGAGAGCTGGGATTTGAACTTTGTCTGATGCCAAACTCACTTTCTCTCCACTAGGCACGCTGTTGCCAATGGTCATACATGCGCAATGAGCCTGTTTCTGGAAGCGCCTGGGGCCATGGCTCACCCAGAGTACTGATAAAAATGGCAAATGTGCCAACATGTACTGAGCAGCTGCCCTTTGCAAGCCGTGTCAGGCTCTGCAGGCACAAAGGTAACTAAGTAAATTCTCTGAGCTTTTTAAGTGACTTCCTTACAGCTCCTAAAACTCTCTCTGGCTACTTTGGATGCCATCTAATCCAGACAAAGTCCACTAACACCCATCCGGAGCCAATTCTATTTAGAGGACTTTACATACAGCGGCTCACAGTAACACTTTAACATGGGTTTTGTTTTCCCCATTTAACAGGAGAAGAAACAAATGCTTAGAAGGAGTAGGCATCTTTCCTAACGTCACAGAGCTAAATGGCAAAGATAATTTGCTCCCAGGTCTTTCCAGCCACAAAGCCCTCACCTTTCCATTTTCTCCTGCGTTTCAAGAATCCAGTTTACCACCAGTTTACCACTACTCAGACATTCAGGAAGGAAAATTCATCCCCTTCTTGAATCCTTCCTAATCTAGTACGATTTTCTGTTCCTCCTTAGACAGCACTGGTTGTTACAAATTATTTTTATGGAGTTTTAAATCTGCCTTCCTCCCTGTAATTTTTACCATGTGTTCTTGTTCTGCCCTGGAAAACACACACACACACACACGCACACACACAGACACACACACACACACACACACACACACACACACCCACGCTCTCTTCTTCATTTATTTAGTCATCATTTACTTCAGATATTGTTTTATTAAGGCACTATGTCCACCAAGCCTTTGAATATCTGAAGATAGTAACTATAGCATCTCCCTCCTCAGTCTCGTCACCTCCAGGACTTTCAACCATGTCCCATGTCACAATTTCTAGATCCTTCTTGACTACCCTCCTAGAAACAAACTCTAATTTTTAGTATCTTTCTTTAAATGGCCAGAATTTATTACAGTCCTTCACGTGTGGTTTGAACGGCTCAGCTTAACAACCAGACCAGATATTACAGCTCCACGGATGCAGCCTAACATTTCATCACACTTACAGCTTATTAAGTTTGCACTCAATTCAGGCTCCCAGGGCTTTTCACAGAACTGGTGCCAAGGCGAATCTTTCCCAGCGAATGCTTGTGTAACTGATTTTTTGGATCTCGAACAGATGTGCCACGCAGCTGTCATGTGCTGTGACACTTCTACCGAGTACATCGTCAGGCACGTACAAGAGCTAAATTCGCCAGCCAGTGATCCTTGTGTGGTTCCATGAGTCGATGCCCTTTCTGCCCTGGATGCCTCTGGGGAGGATCTCAAAATAATTACAAACTTTCATGGTGCATTTCTTATTCAGAACAAATTTTTTGCTGGTAATAGTTAACTTCGTAAGGACAGCTCATGATATATTTATATAGAGCAATATTTTAAAAATAGACAACCTTGTCATTACCTGGTTTTTAACAATCTCCCTTTCCTTCTGTCCTTTCTCCTTCAAAGCTCTATTCTCAAAGAACTGTGTTCTTCCTCTAAATTCATAGCCTTCCTTGGAGATGAATTATAGTTCCCGCCAGGGAGGCCGTCAGCCGGCATCCCCTCTGTGGAACTTGCCCAACAAGTTACAAATGTATTGCTAATCTCTCCCTCCTCTCTCTCAAGTGGGTTTCTGTTACAGTGCAGGGTTATGCTGGCTGGGGTGGGGGGATCCCTGGGCCTGATGTCTGGGGAGTGTATTGGCCTCCTATGTCTGTATTATGGGCCGATTCCAGGAAGACGCTTTCTCCAGCCTTGCCTATGGGACTTTGAAGTTACCAAGCTGAGCTGAGCTTAACACTTAGCTGGGTCAATGTCGAGTCTCCTGAACGCTCACAGCCAGAGAAAGAGGGGGAGAGCTGGCCCTTTCGTACGGAACGGCCCCTTTTGTCCCTGATGCATTTGCAACATGGTCTCTCTCAAATCATCTCCCAAATTTAGACTAACTTTCCTAAAACCAATTATTATTCATTCGCACGACTGCAAAAAAAAAAAAAAGTCTTCGTATTTCAAATTCCAGACTATTCCTGCAACTGGGCTTAACGAAATGGCCCTCACGCAGCTTGTGCCTGGTCTCTTTTATTCTGTGACCAACTTCTTCCCCAGCCACTCCTCTGGGCATGCTGGCTGTCGAAGGGCACTGGGAGGCCAGAATAAGGCAGCAGGGAGCAGTGGGGACTGTGCCAAAGGGAGAAGCAACATGTCACCTCAGGCCAACTGTAGCCACACAGGAATGATATCTACTGTAGTCAGCTTTTCCACTTAATGTGTTTAAAGAAGACAGAAATCTAGCGTTATGTATGAAATCTACTGAGTTCCAAATGTTGGCAAAAATTTTTCCTAAATTTATTTTTGCAGTGAAGCTGGGCAAATCTTTGCACTGGACTCTGCTCTTTGAGCAGGCAGAAAGCACACCTCATGCCTTAGAAAAAGGAAAAACGAAGTCTTAGTCTGTGGTACACTGTCTGGTCCACAGGAGGTATTTAACGCTTTTTTAATGAACGAATGAATGAATGTTTTCTTGAACCTCAGGAAACTCCTAGATGTGTTTTTACCATTTCAAGGACTCCACATGTCCCCACATGTCTGGCTATGCCTTAAAAATACAAATATCAATACTTAGCAATCACACTCTTCCTTGTGCTCTGGCGGGGATGATTTTCTCCACAGAAGCCCACTCCAGAAAATGGCCCTTCTTGATAACTTACAATATAATTTATTTAGATTAATAAACCTAAATATAAGCCTGTAATACATTTTAAAACAAGAGGACATTCTAAAAAATGTTTTTTTTATTACACTTCCTTTATGTTTAACCTTGTTTAACTTTATGCCTAGAACTTTTTTCATTTTTATTTCATAATCTGTTTGCTATTATTGCAAATTCTGGGCTAGCACCAAATTTCATAAATACTTTTTCTAATTTCCATCAGGGAGCCGTGACACAAAATCAAGCGACTGAAATGTAAAGATGGGGGTCCTGGACATTTCTCTTTTCTCTATATTCATTCATTCATTCATTCATTCGACAAATATATATTGAGCACTTATTATGTTTCTACGTGCCAAGCCCTGTTCTAGGCACTGGGGATAAAGCAGTAAACAAAACCAGACCTCATGGGAGTCTTCATGGAAGCTGGAGGGGAAAAAAATAAAGTAATACAGAGAGAATATTGAGAGCGTGGTATTTGTTAGCGAGAGCTACATGACGCAGTGGAAGGAAACAGGAAGTCAGGGGGTGGTAAGGCGAGTTGGAAGGGAGGGCTGAAAAGTGCCATGCTGGTTTACTATTTTATTTTTATTTTGACTTTCATCAGTTTATGACTTTGCCCATTTATCTATTGGGCGCCATGTTTTTCTGATCGGTTATCATGAATTATTTATATAACAAATGTATCAAACTATTTGCCTGTCCCGTTGTTACAAATTTTCTTTTGCCCCTCCTAAGCTCCCATTCTATCACCTTCTTGATAGATTTTGTTTCACTGATTCTTACTCCTTTTTCCCCTTCTTCTGTCCTCAGCCAATGAAATGTACAGTTTTTTTCCATTTATTTAATAAATATCACTTCACACCTAACAGGGAGGCTGCACTGGGCGCTTGGAACCTGGGACTTCATGGAGAAGCAAGATTTCAAAGAAGGGATTCGCCAGTGTTTCATTATGTCAAATGAGATATATATTTACCTAGGATGTATTTATTTAATATACAAATATATATATTTACTTAAAACATATTGGGCGTTGGCAAACACTATTCACATCATTCACGTCTTCCTCCTTTAGCCATGGACAGGCATGGATCTAGGACCTGGCCTTAAAACACCTTTGCATCAGAAAATACGGGAAAAAAAAATCAGACTCAGACACTGAACAGACCTGGAGACTTACAGGGTCTAGGAATCAAGGTAGGTGGGTTTTTTCTTCCTCTTTCACTGAATTCTGTATCACAAGTGACTTGACTATTCATTTGTACTGTACTCTACCCAAACTAGGGACCACTCTTCAAGGTTTTGTTTTATCCTCTCTCTGTCCCCCATCCCAACACCCCCAATAACTGTCTCTGTCACAGCTAAAGGAATGAGATTGACCAAGTTTACCTCAAGCCCTCCATACACATATCGAAAACCGAGTCGTTTTACTCAGATTTTCACATATTTTTTTCAGCCTCGTAAAGCGTGGGTGGTAATTGTGTCTGGCTATGCCGTATGCTGCTTCTTTGGCACTTACGTATTTATTATAATAACTATAATAGCACATTGTCGCTGCCCCTCAAGGTGGTTCTTAGAAAATCCGGTGGGGCAGCCAGACACGGGCTGATCAGCCCACGGCCACCCACATGCCACCCGTCCCGCCCCCACCCCAGATGCAGACCCAAGGAGCTGGGACCCTCTTCGAACAATGGAGCAAGGCGTGTGGGACCCCGGGGCTCGCTTCACACTCCCACCCTCACTCACACAGTCTCAACAGGTCGAGACAGGAAGCACAGGCGCAAAGGCCGTTTCCAAGCTGCATCCTCAGGAGAATGGAAGGAAACCGAAAATTTCCTCGGGTTGTACTTGGGGCAAGGCCTTGACATAATCGCCCTTGGTGGCTGCAGTTCATCAAGACCTCATTTTAAATTTCCCATAGGAAACGTTACAAGAAATTACGAGAATTTTTAACCATTTGGCACTGATCCGATCATTTGTGTATAAACAGATCCTCCTTCTGTTGCTCTAAACTTAAAAGCACATGCTGCTTTTCATCAGGGTGATCTAACTGCCATCTTTGTATAATTTATGGAATCGTCGTGTTTTCAGTGCTTTAACAGTAATAACAAAATTAAAAATCCAAACCTTTTTCAAGACCCTGACCCTGCAGATTTGGCCCTGTTGACCTCTGCCAATTTATCTCATGC
>NW_006432945.1:8313751-8327875 GCF_000325575.1 Pteropus alecto
GATGCTCCAAGCTCTTCCCTCCCCAGGTCCTTAGGCTTGCTGTTTCCTTTGCCTGGGGCACTACCCACTTCCACCCTCCCTAAACCCACATGGCAACCAGAGTGATCTTTTCAAGAGCATAACTCAGATCCTTTAGGGTCCCTGCTGATAACCTTTCAACAGCTTCTCCCTCTTCCGAATGCCCACAGGATTTCATCCCCACCTTTCTCCTGGCATTGATTACTTTCTATCCCGTGTCATCACTATTTGTGTACATGACTTACTTCCTTGATAGCATTTCACATGTTTGTATCCTCATAGTACCTAACCCAGAGCTTGGGACAAGTGATTGTTGGATGGATGGATGGATGAATGGATGGATGAAAAAAGGATAGAAGGAAGGAAGAAGGAAGGAAGGAAGGAAGGAAGGAAGGAAGGAAGGAAGGAAGGAAGGAAGGAAGGAAGGAAGGAAGGAAGGAAGGAAGGAAGGAAGGAAGGAAGGAAGGAAGGAAGGAAGGAAGGAAGGAAGGAAGGAAGGAAGGAAGGAAGGAAGGAAGGAAGGAAGGAAGGAAGGAAGGAAGGAAGGAAGGAAGGAAGGAAGGAAGGAAGGAAGGAAGGAAGGAAGGAAGGAAGGAAGGAAGGAAGGAAGGAAGGAAGGAAGGAAGGAAGGAAGGAAGGAAGGAAGGAAGGAAGGAAGGAAGGAAGGAAGGAAGGAAGGAAGGAAGGAAGGAAGGAAGGAAGGAAGGAAGGAAGGAAGGAAGGAAAAGAAAGAAAGAGAGAGAGAGAGAAAGAAAGAAAGAAAGAAAGAAAAAGAAAATTCTGACTCTGAAAAATGCCAAACAAAAACATACAGAAGTCTCCCAGGAGCCCAGGGACCCAATATAAAATTTTATCAATACAAAACACAAAGTTTTCATTGTCTACAAATACAGCATTCAGTGTAAAAAAAGCTTATGTTTCAACCAAAATACCATGGTGAGATGGGAACAGGAAGAATTATAAGAGGAACGTGGCCCTCTGAGGTAGAGGGAGTGTCTGGAGACTTCAGGTCGCCGCTCGCACCAGATGAACTATTTCTGTGCCAGGACTGCCTGCCCATCTGTGCTCTGTGAGCCTGGAGCTGCAAAGACGTTCTGCCTGCCATCTCAAAGGGCAGCAAGCCTGGGGCTGCACGGGAGGAGGGGCCGGGCGGCCAGGCAGGCTTGAGAGTGTGAGATCAGTTTGCAGCGATCAGGCAGCCTTGACAGGTAGTGTACTTGGCTGCTGTGTGGGACTAGCTCAGGAGCTAGGAATCTGAGCATCGTGTTTGAACCTGACGGTGTGAGTGCTGGCTGCTATTACGTAGAGCTTTGCTGCTCTCGCTTCCACTTCAGCTACTTAGTGCATTAATACTGACTCGATTAAACAGCAGCGAGTCTATGAAATAAGTTACCTGTAATCCCCTGTGAATGAATCCAAACGTAAATCATTTAGAGGTGACACTCAATTCCCTTCTTTATTTAGAGAGAAGGTGTGTGCTCTGCGTCTCCTTTCTAGAATTTTGTGCCCCTTGTTCCCTTTCTGAGACGTTGAATCTTTTTCTCTCCTTCCTTTCTGAAACTCTCTTCCCTTGGATGCCCAAATGTCACACCGCCAGGTATCCTCTTGGCTTCTGACCTTGGCCTCCACCCGCACCCAAGACTCCACAGGCTCCTCTCCTTACCCCAGCTCTCGAAGCCCGGCCCTGAACCTCCATGACTCCTCCCTCTAGAACTCTCTCGTGCAAGCCCAGGGCGTCAGTAACCATGATCACGGTTGACATGCCGAGATTCTTCCCTGGCCCCGACTTCATTCTCAGCTTTAGACTCTCCTGTCCAGCCAACCACATTACATTTCCAACTCAAAAACTCTTGATAGAAAACATGTTTAAAACCAAACTTGTGACCGTCATCCCTTCAAAGCAGGAAGTCGGAAGCCATTCTTTCATGCTCCTCTCCATCTTTCTCATCTGTTCATATTCTAGTCAGCACATTTTATTGATATGACCCATTGAATAGCTCAGGTCCACCCAAGTCCACCTCCACTATGGCCACGCTAGACCAGACCCCAATCATCTTTTGCCTGCAGTATCTCCCTAACTGAATCTCCTGCAATTTCTCTTGCCTCCCTCCACCGGGCAGTCACAAAACCTTTTCAAAATATAAACTTTACCAGTTATCTCTTTGCTCGAAACTTTATCCTTTACTTCTAGGATAAAAAAAACAAAAACAAAAAAAACAAAAAAAAAAAGTAGTTATCTCTTTGCTCGAAACTTTATCCTTTACTTTTAGGATAAAAAAACCAAAAACAAAAAAACAAAAAAAAACAGAATTCCTTAACATTGCCTGCAAACACTTTCATGGTCTTACTTACTTTTCCAGCCTAATTTTACATACTACTCTCCACTGGGACATCTTTATCTCTCTCCCATTCATTTTCACTTATACTTTTTTAAAATCTTTACTGCCTCTGCTTCTTTAAATTCTTGCTTTGTAAAAGAAAAGCATCATGGTGGGAAGAGGTAAGTAGGGGCTAACAATCCTAACCACCTTCCTCCAGTTTGTTTGTTCCAAGAAGTTACACTAAAAATATTAAATCTGAATTTATCTTATTGGATATCATTCCCTTTCATTGAGTCAAAGAACCGGCCTCACGTACACTGACAAATTCTTACACTCAAAGATAGTAACTTTCACCTCCATGTTAATAGCTAGTCTGAAAATGGAGAATAAAATTAAAGTTGAGCATAATATACTCACTTGAAAAATAACTGGCAAATGTTTATTTTCAGAACAAAAGCAATGATTGAAAGTCTCCTTTAAATAGCAGTCTATCCTAATGTATTTTAAATTATTTTTACGAATTCTCCAATTGCACATTAGTCATGAAGTCTAAGGGAAATCTATCAGTTTGGTATCAAAGGCCCAGGAAGCGATCATCCCACTTGCCAGAATTAAAGTCTCCATACTGGAGTGATAATTCATAAGTTATATAAATGTCTAATCACCATGTTATACACCTGAAACTAATATAATATTGCATGTCAACCTTAACTGAAAAATTTTTTAAGTAAATGAATTTAAAATTTTAAAAAATCAAAAAGTCTCCACATCTGAGATACTCAAGATGACAAGATGAATATTTTTATTATATTATATTCTTACATGTGATGATGAAGATGCCTTTAAGTATTTTCTGGTGTTAGAACCTCCTACATGAGATTTTCCTAAGGTTTAATGTGCTTCTCAGCATGGGCGAATACTTTTAAAACAAAACTCTGCACATTTCATCATTGAAACAGATCTTGAATTTTACGGTTTAATGTGTAAATGTCTGCTTCCAGCTTTGTCTTTTTAAGGTAAACCACGACATGTCTTCTAACCAGAATTAAGAAAACCGAAATGGCACTTCCCTCACTAAGAGTCTTTTAACTGAATCCGGTTTTCTCACCCACACTTCTCATAGCTGCCTCTTCAGCGGACGCAGCCACAGCTGCCTGATGCATTTGTTTCCCAGGTCGTGGAAGTGCCCAGCAGTGTAAGTCAGTCTGCAACGTGAAGTGCTCTGAGCAGAGGGACAACGGAGGTCAGTGTTCTCATCCCACCGGCCACTTCGAATGATAAAATCTAAATAGTCTGAAGTTATCAAGAGTCAATGCAACTCAGATCACCACAGTTTCCTCTTGAAAGAGTACGGCTTAAAGGGAGTCATCTGTTTTCACTGAGTTCATAGCACATTACATTACAACCTAGAATTGGAAAAGGCACATGTGGACTGTAGGTAACTCGGCCTAGTGAGGATGACACCAGGAAACCTCACCTGGCCATGTCTCCCCTAACTCCGCACCAGAGCCCAGGCAGCCAGCCAGTGGGGAGAGGGAAAGAATGACCCAATGAACAGGGAGGTGGGGGACACCAGTTTTTGTCTACCTAGCAAAAGAGTTGAGAGCAAAGGAGGAGGCTGAGGGCTCAGTCTGAGTGAGTTCAAAGGTGAAACAAAAGAGATTAAGGTGAAAGAAATACAGAAGAGCCTCCCTTTCTCTGACACCTGGCACCTCGAAGGGCTCAGCTCTGAGAGAGCTGTGTCAGCTGCAGCATTTGGATTCAGCAGTGTTCATAGTAAGGACTCTATATGAAAGTATCCATCCATCCACGCATAGCCCCACACCCTTCTGGCTGCAGTAAAGCAATTTCTATTTTCTATGAGATCATCTCTAAAGGAAAACATTCCAATACAGAAAGCACATTTGACTGTTACCCAAAGAGCATGGAGCATTTCCTGCATGGCCCAGCAACAGCTGTCATATGCCCCTTTAAGAAGCAGCTGAAATAAGAAAGATTAGAGTCCATCTCTCCACCTCTCCTCTGATACAGCACAGGGGGAGGACTCAAGTCCTTATAGTGATCGGCGCTGAGGAAGAACCATTCTTTTCATCTTTCATAATTGTGATGTAAGGAAGCATATGTCTGTTGGGGAGGCACATACACAGACATACAGTCACCCAGAGAGACAGAAAAGACTTAGCTTTGGCTTTGGATATGATTCAAATATTACATCATGTACCTGGGGGTTATGTTAGAACACAGTCCAGTAAGGATTTAGTAATTGACTAGGCCTAATTTGTGACTAAATCAGAATATTCTAGAATCTATGAGGCTCCTGTTTCTACCCTGGTCCATAAGAGATGTTTCAAGTCTTGTCCTTGCAAATTTTTCTGGGGAAAGGAAAAGTCAATACAATTGAGCCACTAAGAACTTTAATGGGAAAAATATTCCCAGGATTGACATATAAATTTCACGCTTCTGACCTTCCCATAAACACTGATCACAAATCGAAGTTCTTGCTTAGCTTCTTGGATCAGCAGAGCTCACCCAGTGGCTGGCTGGCTACCCCCAGTTCAGGGCACCCAGAATTGAAGTCTACACAGAAATGTCCAGCTTATAGATCAACCCAACTCTATACTCCTGTTTATTGGACACACTCGAATAAAAGGTAAAAGTTTTTATTTTCCCCTTTTTTTTAACTCTCAGGAAAAACAAAGGATACATTTAAGTCTTTTCAAAATTCTCTCAGATCATATGGTACTTTCTCAAATACTTTATCTGAAAAATAAAGTATTGTTTGGGGAAGACACGATAATTTGAAATGACCTCAATCAATGTTTTGGAGATTTATTAGTAAGAAAGAGGTCAAGGTATTAAACACAATTCTCATAATTTTTCATTATCTTACAATTGTCAGTGCTGAAAATTATTATAAATAAGTGTTTCAAGATTAGTTATGTTGTGAAGATCACAATGCGTGCTTAAGGATGATTTTTAAATGTTTTTAAAATGGTATACTTTCCAGTGACAGCATCAAAAGCAGACTCGAATAGGGCTGTGTCTCAAACTACCTAGTCTGAAGCGAAAAAGAAACTGTATCAGAATGGCTTTAGGAATGCTAAAGACGAATGGAAAGAATTTGAATATAATTACTTCATGAAATGTGAATGAACTAGCCAATACTTCTAAGCTATTATTTTATAAATTGTGTGACTTTAAATGTGTTTGTGCAAATTTACTAAGTTAAATATAAAGAGACATGTGACCACTGCCTTGATATTGCTAAATGTTCTCATAACCTAGTTGGCAAAAATCCTTTCCTTTATTTTTTTTTGGTGGCGGTGGTCCAGGGGGTGCAGACCTTCCCACTGAGAAGTGAGAGACCGTCTCATGTGGGGTCATCTTATATTTGTTCATATTCTAGATAGAGTGCAACAGCTTTGCTGAATCTGATGAGGTCTGGCGGTTTACAAAAGGCACGGAGAAGAGATGATATGAAATCTAATCTTAAAATTCCAGTCTGTTTTGGGTTCCCTGTTAGGAACTCCATTTGTTTCATTGGGTAAAACTTAAGGTTCATTTCAGCCTGAGCAGAAGGGCTCCTCATCACCTTTCCTAAGCTAATTCAAGGAGCCTTCAAAAATTTCACCACTAAAAACCCACAAGGCGATATGCTGACATTCAATACTGGCAGGACAGTTAGTTATATAACAGTAATATTAAACACACAGTGAGTGCTTATCAAGCACTGTACAAAGTGCTTTACATGTAATAATTGCCACTATTTATTATCGCCATCTTTGAGGTAACCGAATAACAGGTGCAGGAGCTTGCCTAAACCCCAGCGCTGGTAAAGGATGGACTGGGACTTGAACCTAGGCAGTCTTACCCCAGAGCCTGCACTCTTATGCGCGATGCTATTCCACTTTAACAATTTAAATAGCAGAATGTATGTGAGAGTAGAAACCTTTTCGGGGGCCCTCTCCACTATCTGCAGCACCTCTTTTCCGGTACCAGGCCACAGGAGAAACCAAATTAATGATCTATAATGATCTGGGATTCTGGGCTCACCATTCTAGAATAATTGCTTCAAAACTTACCTGATGGCTGACTCCAACAACGGTGTCATTTTAGTCCTCATCTTTGTATATTCACATTTTTACATGTGAGTACTGTTTATTATTCCTACATTGTTGAAACTCCTGTTAACTCTTGGGCTAACAAAACACCCCCTCTTAATTCTCCTCTATCCTCAATGCTTCTTCCTCCTCCATCATTCTTCCTTCTCCTTGTTAAGAGTTGAGGCTTCTTTCACCTCCATGTCCCATGTAGTCTCGTCTATTGCCAAGGCTTTGCTTTCCATCTCTGGGCTCCCAACTTCATATTTCAAACTTTTCTTCTAAACTTCAAAATCAGAGTTCCAGCTGTTCACTGGGACTATAAGACATTGCCACGCTCATCTCAAAGTCAACAGGTCCCCACAGGAACCCACCCCCTCCTCTTCACTGCTCGAGCGTGCTCCCACATCTGATGCTTCTTTTATCACCCTCGTCTCCTTTAGTGGCATCACTGGCTAACTGTTCGTACAGACCTGAAGCCTTGCACCCATCTTGGCCTCTTCTTTATTTCTCATGATTTTCCCTTACTTGTATTCCTAACACACACACACCCGTTGGATCACCAGATTCTTCTGATTTTACCTTCTAAATGTCTCTCTAACCAGTTCCTCTTTATTATTTCTATCACCATGACGAAAGCCTTTATCATCTCTCGTTTAGATTACTGCAATGGCTGCTTACTGGCCTCTCCTAGATCAGCTCCATCCTCTATGCCTTTGAGTGAGTGACCTTTCTAGAACATGAATCTGACCATGCCCACTCTTGCTTATAAACCATCTGCAACTCTTCTTTGCCTACAGGGCACACTATCTATCCTGACTGCACAGCCTGGCATGCAAAGCTCTTCACGACCAGATTCTTGGCTACATTTCTAGTCTCATTCCTATTTCCTTTTAGCACCTTCTCCAGTCATACCTCCCCACGTGAACTATGATCCAGACCATTGGGTCTACGTCCCACAATCTCTCACACCAACCGAGCTCCCGAAGGGGAGTCCTTACCTCCCTTACTGATCTCTGGGCATCTGAGTTCATTAAACCTGTACAGTTGGCTTCAGACTTTGTAAAGAAATGCGATCCTAGGCATTTTGAGGCACTTTACAATAAACTCTCATCCTTTCACTAGCTCTACAAGGCTGTACAGTGTTACTGCTTCCGCTTAGCAGGTGAAGAAGCTGACTCCAAGCGCCTGAGGAGCCCAAAAGCTCACTCATAAACAACTAGTAAGTGAATGAGGCAAACCCTGAAGCCAGGTTAGGCTAACTCTAACACCTGTGCTCTAACTGAAGCCAACCCTGAAAGTCTCACTGATTACATCTAACGCCATAATTTTGCCTGCAGGGGGACAACCAAGAAGCAATGTCATTGCTTTAGATCCTCACAGGTGCAGCTCACAAGACACGGATGCGTGTCACTTTGGTAGGTGGCAAGTACCATACTTTCAGTCCAACATCCACTACATTCCAGCATCCCATGAATTGGAAAGCATGTGTGCTCTACCCTGATGCCAAATTTTTCACACTTTCATTGAACCTCAAAATGAAGCCCTTTGGGGAGGGAGCTTAATATGTTAAGTAGTCCATCCCCAAGGAAGGGAAACATCTGGAAAAGAACTAGAACACTGCTTCTGACTTCATGGTCTAGACAGAACGCCCAGAGCTGAGCCATCCTGGAGAAGTAAGAGTCTAAGCTCTGTCCTTTTGAGTCTGATTTTATTAAACAATTGATAACATCCTGCATATTAACTTCCGTTATCTAACGCTAATACACACATATATACTCAAGTATAACCAAGAGCAAAATTGCTTCAATATATAATTACCCATTATGTAAAACATATATACATTGTCTCCTCAATATTTTTGTAACGTGGTCCCAAAAGTTCCAGCCTAAGAAGCCCTGAATCAAGTTCCAGTTCTGTCTCTGCCAATAATTGCCTGTGTGGCTTTGAGCAAATTCATTTCTTTTCTTTTCTTTTCTTTTTTTTTTCATTTTTTAAGCCAAGGGATTCTAGCGGTTGGTCTATGAGCCGTCCCTTTGAATTCTAATATTCAGAGACTATCCTTACTCATAGGACATACTTCACTAGGTTAAGACTATTTATCCTAACTCTAAAGGAACCTAACCTACATGATCATTTTTTTTTTTTTAATGGCAGTCAAAATAATGGGCTGGAATTTAATTCCAAGACTATTTTAGGAAAACAAAACAAAACAAAACAGGACTGCATTCAAATATATGCTAAAATATTCATGCCATTCAAATATAACTCAGGCCAGCATCACCCAGACTGCACAGTAATAAAGGGAACACCTAAGATGAGCCCACGTACATGCGAACACTGTCTCATGTTTACATATTGCACACGTGTGAAAATGGCTCTTGAACCTATTGAAACTATTATTTTAAATGCCATCAGGTGCAGGAAGCAATATAAACATGAAGTTTCTGGGTAATTATACAGACAAGTATCACTACTAAGACTAAGTGACAAGGAAAACACCCGTTAGGTGTTGTCATAGCTGACACATGCATACAGTCAACAGTTGCTAGGCTCTCAGAAAGTTTTGTTTACATCAGAGGAACTTCTCATGACATGACAGCCACTGAGTGCCCTAGATAAGATCAAATGATCTATGCACACGCACCCAGTAAATGTCTGTCGAATGACTATTATGTGAAAACACTATAAAAAGTAACGTTATGTGAAAGTAAAGCATTGTTATGACTCACTTTCTACCCCAAAGACGAAACAGGAATTCCAGAAGGATTTTTGAAGAGGGTCATTCTCCGTCGTGTTCACGGTCACAGAAAACACTCCCACCAAAATCCCATCAATAAAAACACAGAATTGGAAAAGCATTTATACACCGACATATTACTGATCACACACGGGCCCCTTGATAGAAAAAGCAATCAAGGAACATTATTAAAGCAAGGAAAACCCTGGTTTGGCACACCTGTTGGCTTCACATTTTAAAA
Source organism: Pteropus alecto (assembly GCF_000325575.1). Classification (NCBI taxonomy): domain Eukaryota; kingdom Metazoa; phylum Chordata; class Mammalia; order Chiroptera; family Pteropodidae; genus Pteropus; species Pteropus alecto. Next base: position 8,323,172 of record NW_006432945.1, read on the forward strand.
TCAGACAGTTTTATATAGTAATATTAGTCTTATTGAAACCCCGACTCCGGAAAAGCCTCAGATGGGGGAGGAGGAGGGTGAGCTAAAGAGGCTCTGGACAAAGTGGGCATCCTTGGAGGTGCGTTCGGCCAGCTTGGTGTGCACAGAAAGACCAGGTCGCAGCCCGGGGCTGCGACGTTTGCTCCTGGAAGCCAACTCACCTTCCCTCCTGGAGGTGGCCCGGGCGGCAGGCAGGAGCAGCGAGAAGCAGAGGCAGCAGCTCAGCCAGAGCGCGGGCATGGCCGGGCCTGCGGCGCACCGTCCGCCGCTGGAGGGGTCGCTGCCTGGCGCCTGGAGCCCTGCGGATCTCGCAGTGCGCTCCGCTGTGCCTTCGTTTTCCTTGATCAGGTGGTTTTATCGACTCTTCCACCTGACTCAGTCCTGACAGGAAGAGAGCCTGTTTCAGGGTGTGACTCACCTGTGAATAAGGAGGACCCAGCCCTCAGGAGGCAGACAAACAGCACACGCCAGCGCTGAAAAAGCGCTCACCCCAGCCCCGGCTCCCCCCTCGTGCACACCTGGCCCGGCTGAGGGTGTGGTGCAGAGGCTGCGGCCCAGGGAGCCTTCTGGAGGAATGTGCCAGAACCCCCCCCCCCCAGAGCCCTCTCTCTCTCCCGGGGTGGTCCAGGGCAGAATTCACACAGGTAGCTAGCAGCCCGCCCCTTCTCAAACTGGGAGGCCTGGCGGGAAGTGCGCAAACTCAGAAGTAAGTTGGCAGCCCTGACCAGCTCTGATCTAGAAGAAAGACATCGAGGAAAACAGGCTGGTCTGAGAGTTACCACAGGGCCCAGTTCTTCCTCCGGCCAGGTTAGCAGCCCTACCCCGGGCCCACCCACTCTGCTGACACCTAATCCCTTCCCTCATCACCACCAGGCTGGGCCAAGGGCTCCTTTCCTGAGTCCCTACGATTTCCCTCTCCCATCTACTGTTTAACAACTCTAAGTCCCTGCGCCTGGCGGTGAAGGCAAGGAGATAACGCTCTCCAGCCCTAACTAACAACTCGTACAAGATCTAGCTCACAGTCCACGCAAAATAAACGTTCTGTTAAATTGAGTGAGAAAGTGGGTCCACATTTCTATTCCCTTTCCATCTCGCAGCATATTTCTCCTACCATTCTCTACAGGCCCCTTAGAAAATGTTTGCTGGGACGAGCTGTTGAATATTATTCACGTCCACTGTGCTAGGTGAAGTGAGCAACAGCTAGGAAACTACAAATCTTGGTATATCCTGCATTGTCCTTTTCCCTAAGGAGACTGGTGGCAATAATTCCGAGAGGTGGCAGTTAAGAAGGCTTTGGTTCCTCCTAGAGATTTAAAAATAACTAGAGGTTTATAGGTATACAGTACATGCAACACAGTGTCCAAAACAACTACTCCTGTTTTTCATCATTGAAGACTGCAAAGGCCCCCAATAAATTGTTGTCCACTGATTAAATAAATGATCTGTGGATAGTTCTACAGGTGAGAGCAACGTAAGACAATAAACAATACAGGACAGTATGCGATTAAGTGTCAAAGGGTGCAAGAATTTCAGTTTATGCATGTAATTAAGACCAGCATGAGCTGACAGAGCTAGCTTGTCATGGCTTTGTACAGAACACAGAGCTGGAATTAGGTGTCCAGGAATAACTTGGATCCAAACATAGCACCAAAGAACCACAGGGGCCAGGCAGGTTTCTACAAACTGGCTAACACCTACTTGAAAATCTCCAGTAGCAGAAATCGAGGACTAGAAAGAAAACTTTAATTTTCTCATCCCAAGCTCGGTTCTCTTCTACTCTGTCCAGGATTCAAATAAATAACGTAAAGATTCTTCTCTCTCAAAACTCACAGTGTCCAATTACTGCTAACGTTTCAATTTGCAGAGACTAGGTATTTAGAATTTTCCCCTCTAATAGCTGGTGCGGAACTCACATCCCTGAGCTGCCTGCCCCTTGCACTTCCATCCCTCAGCGCCGTGCAATAACTCACAATCCCGAAGGACCAAGGAACAGAGCCCTGTGAAAATAAGTCTGGAAGGTAAATTTTATTTTAATATAGATTACTATAGTTTATTAAATCTCAAAGGATGGAACAGATATTTTCATCTACCATCATTTTTTGGCTAGTGATAATAATGACTAACACGTATATAGTACCTACTATTTGTCAGCTCTGTTGTAAATCCTTTATACATAATAGCCTTTCATTCTTTGAAACAACACTATGAAATAGGTATACTATTAATATCCCCATTTTATAGATGAGAAAACAGAAGCATGGCAAGATCAAGTAACACGCTCAAATTCACACTGCTAGTAAGTGGCAAAGCCAAGATTCAAAATCAGTCAGTCTAGTTCCAGAGTCCATAAACTCTTTGTTAGATCAGATTAAAAAGCACCATATAAAAAGGCACATTCACAATACTGAATGAGTTCGATACGTAGTCAGTGGTTATTTATCAACATCCATTGCACCCCAACTAGATTGTGAACTATGGGCCCACATCAACGAAGCCAAGTCACAATGGACTCTGAACAAAGATTTCGGGTTTTCCTCACATGTTAGCTCTGAAAGGACCCCATCGGTCACCTGGACCTGGGCCAGAAAGTGGGCAGCAGGCCCCCGAGCCCCAGGCCAACCAGCGGCCTCTTTTATGTGAACCATGTGCTCCGCTGTTTCTCCGTTCCACCTCTCCTCCCTGCCTTATTCTGGGGCTCTTCGTCCACATAAGCGACCTATCTGGCTCAGGCTTGCGGCCGCCGCTCTATCTTAACATCGTGCCTTGATCAAGGACAATAGCAGCCCCCTCTGCCAATTTGAGAATTTTTCTCTAGCTCGTTGCTGGGGTTAGGAGTATCCTCTTGGTGAAAATCCAACGCCCTGGAGCCAATTGCCAGGGCCAGATCCTGGCTTCACTTCTCATCAAGGCAGGTCACTTAGTTTTCTCTGAGTCTCGGTTTCTTTATATGCAACGTGGGGATAATAATAGGACACTTAGCTGGTAAGGTTGTTGGGAAAATTAAAAGAGTTAATGACCTATCTGGTACTCAGAACAGCACCAGGTATATAATATGCATTAAACAAGTAAATAATAATAATAATAGTTGTTATTGCTATTATTATCACTAAGCACCATCAGTGTCTCCTTGTTATAATTGTTAACAAATATATGAGAAAGAAGTTTTTTTGCTTTAAATTTTCTACTAACTAGTTACTATGATTTTAAAATAAGTTTAAAATCATAATTTTAAACGTCTATGAAACTCTTGGTCTAATCCAAGTTCAAGTCCAGATTATCAACATTTATTTGGAAGTTGTTAATTAATTTGTATTTTTGCTGCATATCTGGAAATTTCCTTCACGCTCAAATTTGCCTGCCAAATGGTTCAAAATTTGTACATTTAGAACTTCATTATTAATAAGGTGGGGTGGGAACTTATATTTCAGGGCAAGTGTAAAGATAAGATGGATTTAAATATATTCTTATGATCAATTTGAATTAATTCATGATTTTCAAAAAGGCAACAAAAAACTATTTGCCTTTCCATATGATCCCAATAAATCTTTTTTCTACCCAACAAAAATCAACTTGATGTACACATAGAAATGGTTAAGATGGTAAATTTTATGTTATATGTATTTTAACATGATAAAAATGTGACAAAAATCAAATTGATATTACTACTTAGCAATAAAAGAGAATGAACTACTGATCGTTCTCCCATGAAAGAAGCCAGACACAGAAGACCAGATTCTGTATGATTCCATTTATCTGAAATTCTAGAAAAGGTCAAACTACAAGGAAAACAAGCAAATCAGTGGTTACCAGAGGTAGGGGCCTGGTTGCAATGGGGATGAGGATAATTTGGGGGGATGAATGAAATATTCTGAAATGATAGTGGTCAAAAATAATCAAATTATACTCTTAAAATAGATAAATTTGATTGTATATAAATTATACTTCAATAAAACTGATATAAAAAATAAAAGACAAATCTCCTTGATAAGTAAGCAGATACCTTAACTCCAATGTGCAAACTCAAACTCAGGACTGGAAACAGACCAGCGTGTGCATACATTGTGACGAAGCCACAGCACAGGTGAGTTCAGCCCTAACAGAAGCCACAGCACAGGTGAGTTCAGCCCTAACATCCCGCTCGTTCTGATAAGCTCTGAGGAGCTTCAGGCAGAAGGCCATCTCAGCCCTTCGGGCGAAAAGACCATCCAAAAATTGTGAGGGGGACTCCTCTTCTGGAAACCTGTCTGTTTTGGCAATTTATAAAAGGTAAGAGATGCTTTTCTGAAATGCCTGCCTAGGGGCACACTTTTCAAACCCATCTTGGACTTTGGTTCTAGGAAGTCAGCACTTGGATTTTCCTCTTCTCTTCCCCAAAGTGGTCACATTCATCTGGAGTGTAACCTCTGGTATCAGTGGGGGTGACCTTCTCTGCAGTCGTGCAGTCCCGGAGACCGAGAGGTACTGGGGTGTGGCCGGAAGGCCGAAGCCCTGGAAGTCCCCTTTGTCCATTGTTTCATTTACAGCCAGCTCAGTCATCACCCGGGGACTTTTCTTTTTACAATGCTGTGTAAATCACTTCATAGAACTGCCATCTCTGCACCCCAGCCTCCCACAGAGTATTGCAAGTGACATGTTGAATTTTGCCTTGAGTTCCATCATTACCTT
>NW_006432945.1:8327899-8330444 GCF_000325575.1 Pteropus alecto
CATGTCACCCGCTTTCAAACTCACTTATGATAAAAACTGAAGCACTGGCTGTTCACATGCCAGCCACGGACAGGACCTCGGTGTCAATTCTCTGCCCTTTATCTCCCCAGATAGTTCTAATTACGTCAGCTTTTGCATAAAGTTTTAAAATGTAAAATAAAGCAATCAGGGAAAAAGATGACTCCCCTTGTTCTTAATTGTAAAAGAAAATGTCCATAAATGGAAATCCAGTGTTTCCTGGATCATCTGGGTAAATTCTCTGAGGTTGGCCAGTCTCCAGAAAACAATGCTCACAGAAGCAGGCCCCCGCCCTGCCTGGAGTGGCAAGCTTCCATTTAATGCAGAAATCTATATGGTCTTTCCACAGCTCGTGCGCAGGGGTAGGGGCTGGACCCAAGCTCAAGTAATGCCTTTTGCTTTTTAAAGGGAGACAATCCTTTTTTCTGTGGTTGACAGGATCCGCCTGGGCCAGGAATTGGTGGGAAATCAGAGCTGGGCACAAAGAACACTTCTCCTGCATCTTTTTGATGCAGTTATTACAGACAGAAATATTCAAATCAAGTATTTGTTTACCAACACAGGTGGAGAGAAGCAAAGAGAGTACATGCTCGGAAAAAGACAAAAGAGGCAGGGAAAAAAAAAAAAAAACAAGAGAGGATAAACATTCTACAAGAGGGAACTTCAGCAGACTCAGGAGCGTGCTAGCTCTTGTGTTCCCTTAGACTGAAATGTGCTCATCCTGTCTGAGAGGGCGATTTGAGAGAGTATTTGCTGCCCGTGGTTCCTCAGCCTCTCCAGTGCTTGGACCAGAGATACTGACATTTGAAGGAGAGGCGAAGGAGCCCACCGCAGTGAAAATTCTTCCCTGGGTTTCTATGGGGGAGGTCAGGGCGTGACAAGATAAGCTGGAAGCGAACAGTGGCCACACTTAGAGCCCCATATGCCTGCCTTTCAGAAGTCAGAAACAAGTCCAAGAAACAGTGTTTCTAAATGTGCTTCTCAATTTCAATCTGCAATTTTAATAATTCATGTTATAAAGTCTGGGGAACTCTATAGCACTTAGAGGCTGCCTTTGAATAGGAAACTGGGCGCACTTTAAATATCTAGTAACAATTTTGGCCATTAGAGTACTGACAGCAAAGCTGGAATCTTCTGGATGTGCCCAGATCAGTGCTTTGCAATTGGCTCCTCACCATCTGTTATGATCCTCATTTCGAGGCCACTCAGGCTCCCTCACAAATCCACGCCCACACCTCTCTCTAGCACTATTCTTCAACTACGAGATAAAAACAAAGTAAGCCTCTCACTGGATAAACACACTCTTCTCCCATTAAAAAACAACCACCAAAATGAGTTGGGCCGCCAAACAGAACGATTTTGATTTCCTAGTCCTTATGTCCTGTATTCTGCAGTGTGACTCCTCTCCTGCAGCTCGGCAATAAAGGCTTGGTTATTAGGGGTGCATTTTCCTTTCCTTTTCACATTACCTTTTGCAATCCTTCCGTGCACAGTGAGTTCAGATCCTTGCGCAACATCGTTTTACAGCATCCAGTCAGGTCTCGACGGTTGTTTTCTCTTGGTCTGACAACTTAATCTGGGTATCAGAGCACTAGATGAAGTAACTCCATCCTTGAACTCCTTAGAAGCATTAGAAATTATTTTTGGCCTAGTGCAAAGAGCATGCGCGGTCTGAAAGAGCTCCAGAATCCAGGAGCTATCTCTATGGCTCCAGCTTTTCTTGGGCCTGGTTACTCAGAAATCCCCAAACATCCCTGGGTGGTTTTCCTTTTTTTTTTTTTTAGGAAGCCTGCAGATTGGAATAGACTTTGGTTAAAAGATGGAACCGTTAGACCACAGCAATTATAAAAAGTGCTACCAAGAATCACAGAAAAATCTAGAGACACTTTTCACTAATCTAAAATTTTCTCACAGCCTCAATATGTCTCCTTAGGTTTAGGAGGAGAATTAACGCAGCGATTCAGACACCTTAAAGCAAAATGATAACATTTTCCTCACCCATCTAGCTATTTTAGGTGAATCTATTATAGGCTTGAATTATTTGGACAATTGTTTCAATGTTCTGCTTTTTACTGTATAAATACACAGCAGAGCAAGATCTAATTGCCATTGCTTTAACAAAGCTGCTATTTTTACTGTTTTCTTATCTCAGGGTTCTCTATTAATACAACCCTTAGAAAATCTCAGCAAAAGCAAAATATAACTGCTTGGTTTTTCAGAATTGTTTATATAGAAATGAATATATTTTCTGTCCTTCGGGTCAACTTAAAATGGATTATACTTAAAATGGAGAGAGAGAGAGAGAGAGAGAGAGAGAGAGAGAGAGAGAGAGAGAGAGAGTGAGAGAGAGAGAGAGGGAGAGAGGAGAGAGATGTGGGCTTTTTCTGATTGGTTTGGTTTTTAAGTTTTAATCTTACATTTAATATTTTTTAAGAAGAGAGCAATTGCAAATCTTCTGACCCCTTCAGGGCCTGAGGAAAAATCCATTTTAGCAATAACTGTCCCACTGTTATCTACATCCTATTTT
>NW_006432945.1:8330460-8334055 GCF_000325575.1 Pteropus alecto
CTGCTGAAATTTTCTGAAGAATTATTAACTTAATACATTTATATTAATAAAAATTAATTTAATGGGCTTCCTTTCGGAACCAGATCTTGTCTAACCAGTCAACCATGATGCTGATTTTCCCTCCAGAACACAGACAGACCCAAAAGAGTGAGAACACTTAAAAGGACATGCTAATTTGCATCGACATCCTCTTACACCAAACCAGGCTGGACCTCACAGGAGCACCAGCAGATGTTTTGGGGGTGAGTTGCCTCCATGACACTAACCTTAAATGTTTAGGAAAACAGTCCCAAATATCCTCAAATATACTTATTAGCCTATTATGGAATTAGCATCCGTAAATATAACCAGTTCTCTCTTTTAAATATCTATATTTTCTAGAAGTTTTGATCTGCTGTATAAAATCAACTTTCTCTCATTTTATTAAAAAGACCTCTTAATTGTCCTTGGTTCTAGTACTTTAGGATTTGCTACACAAGAGTATATGTTGCCATTTCTCAATCCTTTATGACTTTATAAACTTTATCTACATGTCCTTTTGCCTTTCTGGCCGAAAAATCCCATTTTTAGATTCACCTAGCAGCCTGCCCTGGTGATAATTTCAGCTGCTCTTATTAGGGTGTTTCCGAGCTTTCTCATGAATGTTTTGACAAAGAGAGACCAGATTGTGAAAGCTTCTTACATTTGAATGAGCATCGGCTTACAGTCATATCTTCCTGATATTCTTAAAGGGTTATTTAGATAAGATGTAATTTCCGTCATCATATTAATGTTTAAACTGAGATATAGAAAGGTGAGATTTGACCTGCTTGGAAGAAAAATGGTTCTAAAACACAAGTTCTCTTATTAAAATAATTGTATAGATCGCCAAAGCTATAAATTCATACAACTAAAAGAGACTAAAATGAATATAAAAGAATGATGTAATTATAGTCAGGCTGGTATAAAAAAACATTAAACTTCGAAATGAGAGGCTGCTATGAAAAAGATTTTTTTTTCATTTTACGAATTTTTTTTTTCCGTAAACTCTTCATTAAGGCCTCAGGTTTACAATCACGTTCATTCTTTCAGTGTTAGACGTGCATTTGAAAAGTATTTTCTTATGTTTAGAGCTCGAAGACGACGGATGAAGGGAAGGGACCTGCGCTTGAGACCGCGGTTAATGGCAGACAGACAGACAGACAGACAGACAGACAGTCTAGATCCTCAATGCCTCTTGACATCCGCCTTCTCAGACTCATCACAGAGAAAGTACCCTCTAACCCCAATATTTCCTGAATTAAAGGTCATTTAATCAAAGCTTTGCTGCCCCCTGGAACACGCATATTCACCAATCTAGATTTTTTTTTTTAAAAAAACATTATAGTTTCATTCCCATTTTTCACATTTATTTTTAATGCTGGAAAGGAAACTATTATCAATTCTTTTTAGTGTGTGCAAACTTCGAGAGTCGTAAACGTTTTAAGTTTTCCATCAGCTAGGATGACTTAGCTGTAAGGTATTAGAAATGTTAACTCAAAGTGGTTTTTACGATCAACAAATTTATAGGCTCACATATTTGAAAATCCAGAGTTTGGGTGGGAAATAGAGTTCAATTATTCTGTATTCCCATGATACCATCTAGGGCGAAAGTTCTATCTCTCTCATCACCCAGAGTCTACTTCATCTAAAGGCCGGTTCCTCTCATAGTTTTAGACTAGTGGCCACTTACACTCAGGGTTGTATGCTTCCTTATTCATGTAGGCGGGAAGAGATCAAACCCCTCTTCCCTAACTTCAGACAAAAATCTTTCCTCTTCATGTGGCCAATCCAGTTCATATGCCTGTCTCTGAACCAGTAACTATCGTCAGAAAAATGCTTTATATTGGTTGGTTTAAGCCTAAATACCCTAATCACTGGCGAGAGGGAAGGGAGAACTGTGATAGGCGTAGGAGAGAGGTCAGCAAACATGGCTGTGGGCCTTATCCTGCCCACCGGCTGCTTCTGTAAAGTTTTATTAGAACACAGTCACACCCTTTCTCTCCATATGGTCCGTGACCACTTATGTACAACAGCGGCAGAGTTTAGCAGTCACCAACAGAGACTATAGGGCTCATCAGTCCCCAAACAGATACTCCCTGGTCTTTTACAGGAAAAATTTGCCAACCCCTGGCTTGGGTCCACATGGGCCCGCTTGGGAGCGGAGTCCAGTCCCCTAAATCATGACGCCACTACACGACAAGAAAAAATTAGACTCGATGGGATCGATGGAAGTCCCTCCCGTGTTAACCTAAGTGGATTTTTTTTCTCTTGGTTTTTCCTAAGCTGAGCTGAAAATAGATGCACACCCCAACTTCAGAATGAACGCATTAGTTTTTGCAGCCCATTGTCTCGTCTCTCTTCTAGATTCATTGATACTGGTTCCTTACACTGACCTGTGTTCCCGCCTTAGCTGTATGGTATTTTGGCTTTGTTTGTTGACGTTTTGTTTTTTTTGTTTTTTTTTTTTTCTTTCTGAATTGTCTTCAAGTTGTTTGCTAATTCCATGGAGCCAGACTATTTAAACTCTCTTTCAGAACTTCAACCCACCGACGGTCTTAATTGGAATTCCCCAGAGTCCTGCTGTCATCATAGAATCTCCCACAAACCACGCACTGGCCTGCAGCGCCGAGTCAGTCACAGGAAGCGGAGCTCCTGCTCATGCTGTCGTCAGGATTCTCCAGGTAAGCCGTTTCCTCCCGAAACGGCAGCCAGACCTTTCTTTTTTAAGTTTTTTCTGTTTACTTCTATTATGACAGGAGCAATACATGTCGGCTGCAGAAACATTAAAAAACACAGACAACCAAAGGAGGGAAAAAAAAGAAAACTTGTCACCATCCCACACCCCGGGGGACTTTTAAAACATGCCATTGCATGTCGCAGAGGTTCAGTCTTCCCTCCAAATGATCTAAACTGGCTTTGACTTTTCCAGCAGGAAGTCACGATGGAACATTTTATTTCTTCTCAGCCCCCTATATTTATGAAGTCACTGAATGGGTCCATTCTTTGGCCTTTCTAAGGGTTTTTTCTTACGTTGTGAACTTTCAGACTATTTATGGAAAAGGACAGAGTTTGAGAAGCTGCCGTTTCGAATCGCTTTCTCGATGCCTCACGTACATCTTTTGCAAACTTGAAAGAGAACCTGCTTCTCTTCATTGAGGCTGGTATACACAATTTCACCTTATTTTGTAAATAAAAGGGAGCCAACCTTTCTGAAGTACAGGGTTAGGAAAATATGCTCAGCTTCACAAATCCTCATTTAGGCATACCCACGGGATTGCTAATGCTCATTACAGAAACCACTTGAAAATGCCCCAAGGTTGGGTTGTTTCCAAGACATCAGGTGGGTACGACATTAGGTTTAGGGCTCGAATAGACTTCTAGGATGGGATTCAGTCTCACTCCAGGTCCCCGGGGGGATCTGAGTGTGGGATCTGAATCAGAAAACGCTTGCAACTTTCAGAGAGTGCTGCCTTTCTGCCCTGCTCCCGGCACCTGGCCACCTCCACTGTTTCTCTACAGAGTCCACACGGTACAGCAGACGCCGTGGGTCACAATAACTCTGGCCATTCATACC
>NW_006432945.1:8334070-8345537 GCF_000325575.1 Pteropus alecto
AGGAGGCCCTGAACGCCTGGAGGAGAAGGAGTGAATGGAGGAGGAAAGTACACAAGTGAGAGAGGTTAAAAGAGCACGGACTCTGGGGCCCAGCCTGTCTGGATTTTTAACCCAGCTCCACCCTCACAGTCTGATTTTCTTCATGGACAGAATAATGATAATAATAACATCAATCTATTTCACAGTGTTGGCCGCCCTGAAGGCGAAAGGCAATAAACGGACTAATAACTTAGCACAGTATACTCTCTAAGTACTGGTTCTTATTTTTATGAAGGGACAGGGTCCCAAATGGGGAAGCTGGGAGCTTTGGGGCACACTTCTTTTCACAGCATGGCCTGCCTGCGTCATCCACATTTACAGGGTTCTGACTGCCCAGAACTGCCTGGTTCCTGACCAGACTTTTGCCTCAGACTGTCTCTATGAGCGCAGTGGGGTTTACCTTTCGGTCGAGTAATTTTTTCAAAACATCGATCATATTTTTTAGCAAAGCTATAGGTTTATAGAAAAACTAAGTATATACAGAGAACTTTTATATATCCCACATCCAGTTTCCATTTTATATTAGAACGATGTATTACATTTTACATTAGAATGGTATATTTGTTTTAATGAATGAACTAATATTGATACATTATTATCAACTAATGTCCATATTTTATTCAGATTTTCTTAGCTTCTTACCTAAGGTCGTTTTTCTGTTCCAGGGTTGTATCCAGGATACTATGTTATTCAGTTGTCATGTTTCCTTAGGCTTCTCTTGGCTGTGACAGTTTCTTAGACTGTCCATGTTTTTGATGACCTTGATGGTTTTGAGGAGTACCGATGACGTGTCTGGTAGACTGTCTCTTAACTGGGATTTGTCCAATATTTTTCTCATCATCAGATTAGGGTTATGGATTTTGGGGAGCAAGACCACAAAGGTAAGTACCACTTTCATCTCATCGTATCGAGGGTACATGATATCAGCATAAGTTACCACTGTCGATGTTGACCTTGATCACCTGGCTGAGATGGTGTTGGCCAGGTTTCTCCACTGTTAAAAGTTACTCTTTCCTCCCTCTTTCCATATCTGACTCTTTGGAATGAACTTACTACACACTACCCACAGTTAAGGAAGGGGGAGTTACCCTCCATCTCCTGGAGGGCAGAGTAACTACATAAATTATTTGGAATTCTTTTGTATGGATGGGTAGTTGTCTTTTCTCCTCAAGGAATTCTTCTAGTATAATCTTTGCTTGCATGAATTCACTTTTTAAGCACCACTGAAAAACACTCTAAAACCAATTTCCCCCCAATTGATGTCCTTAAAACTCATCACTTTCTGTAATTAAGTATTAATATTTGGAGTGTTCTTAAGCCAGGCATGGGGGAAATATGACAAAAACAAGATTTCTAAAACCTGACTTAATCTTCTAGTTAACAAAGGCCAGCTCTGGAATGAGCAATTTTTCACTAACCCTATATGGAAAGACCTGAAAATGAATAAGGACTTAAAAATAAAATGAGTGGGATGGTCAAAGCCAATATGAATGAAAAGCTGTGAGCCAAGTAGAAAAGCATCCTTTGGCAAGTTTTAACTGGTTACCTCAGCATGTCCTAAAAATGTGCTTTCAGTGTTCCAGGCCATTGGGTTGCTTTTGTAGGCATGAATCCTGCCCCTCCTCAGAAAGGAAGCCATCTCTATCCCTCTCCAGCATTAATTTGATCCAGCATTAATGTGCTCTTAAATATCATACACACACACTACCACCACCACCATCACAAACCACATACCTTGAGAATAAATTCCGTGTCTTAGAATTAGAATACTTACAATTAGAACAATTGGCTGGGTAGCTGAAAATCCACTTGAACTTTTCCTTAGAAAGACTTATAAAACTAAAAAGTATATGTTTAGACTTGTTCATTTGAAGGAAAATGAGAGGAAATTATTGTCGGATCAGCCTATGTTTTTAACATCCGTTTGGTCAGATTAAACTTAGTGACTATTGTTTTTTTTTCTCTTTAAACAATTCGAAATTTGCTTCCAAGTTTGCCCCGTGTGCTCAGTGGATTCCTTTCACACCCCCTTAGCCTGGGCCCCGCTGCGGTGGCATTCCACACTTCTGACATTTCTTTGGAAGCCCATTCATCGCATGGTATAGGAGAACATCCGTTTTTTCATCTTATTCTGTCCTCTGTGCTTTCACAAACACCTGAGGACAGGCCTTCATTTTGATCTGTTATCTCAGGACCCTATTATGAGCAGAAGGAAACAAGCCCTCGACCAGCTCCAGTATAACTCTGGTGACGATTTTTAAAGGGAACGACCCTGGCCAGTTCAGAACATCCTCAATGTCCCACTTCCTATAAATGCAGCAAATGGAGAATCCCTGATTATATAAAAACTTCAGGAAAGCAGACGTTAGGGTTGAATATGGTTTCTGGTTAACTAAACCCATGCTAACTGTTTTTTCTAACGTATGGCACCTCACTTTCCAGGTTAGGGCATTCATTTAATAACTAGGTGCCTTCTCTGTGTCACCCACATTGTCTAAAGCATGATTATTATCATCTTTCTGGAAGATTTTGGATCTTGTTCATTCTTAACCATTATTTTTACTCTTCGGCACTATAGTTAATACAGACTGTGTAAGCTGATTTTTTGCCTACCCTTTAATCTCACTTTGAAATTTTTGATAGTTGTCTTTTTTTTTTCAGTGAGATAACTGATATGAGTTTATATTTTTGAGATATTTCTCTTTTCGATTAACTCAATTGCTAAAAAAATTTCCAGTCAAATTAAGGGTTCTGATTAAGGGTTACTGGGTAAATGGTTTTCAAATTCTTTGCCCAGAGAAGTACACTTAAAAGAAGGCCAATTTGGAGAATGCTCATGGCAACCATAATGGGAAATACAATGATCTGATATTTGTTTAGAGCAAATCAAATACCTCTCTGGCTTTATAGAAATTACTCAAGTGCATTTCATCAAGCCCAAATATGTATGCTAATGTTCATTTGGGATTCAAACCCGTCCTTTTCTATCAAGGAGTCTCATCAAATGTCCCAGTCACATGTCTGTGTGCAGGATGCAGAGGGCCAGGAGATCTATGAGTCACGATGGGTCATTCATGGTCTATGGGCTGCTGGTGATTTCATTCAACTTCATCTGAGAAATAAAACCTTTGGACGATTGACTAAGGTGATTTCAATAGGGACAGGATCGAAAGAGAAAAATGTGACTGCTCAACCAAATAAATTCTTTAGTAAAACACACCCTACTCACTCCTGTGATCACATTTGGGTTTTGCTATTCCAAGTTGCTGTACATCTTCCAGAACCTCCGTTTCAAACCTCCAATCTCTAATCACCACCTCTGATTTTTGAAAGTCAGTTTCTCTACTGCCCAGAATTTAATAACACCTCAACCCTACTGAGACCTACAATCCGTTGAACCTACCACCTTCGTAGTTCACCCCCCCACCCCCACCCTCACAGCCCTCCTCATCTTAGATGCCACGGTCAGTCATTAGAATCCCTCCTTTAGAGTCCCATTAGAAACCAACACGCCACTCACTGTCACACGCTGAAGTCATGCTTATTAATCTCACGGGGGTTCTGAGCAATCGGACCCCATTTTCCTAGTTTCCTTGAAGACTATTTCACACTCCCCTTTTCTTCAGACATCTCATCCCTCCTCCCCATATCACTGTCTGCTGATGACCTGTTTCCTAAGACTCTCAGGAAATAGACGCGCTCAGAAGAGCAGCTCTACCACATGCTTTGATATCCAAAACCCGGCCCCCTTTCCACGTTCCCCACTGTCATGTACCCCACCTAAGGGAGGCTCGTTTCTTCCCCTAGTCCACAGCATTTCTTCTGGAGAAGGATTCTTCACCGTCTCTCCTGCATCGTAGGCTTTTCTTTATCTCCTGAATTTTTCCCGTCTTAAAAAACAAGAACAACTCCCATGACCCCCCGTTGTACTTTAGCTCTTGTCCCATTTTCTCCTCCCTTCTGGAGCTGTCTCCTTTATGGACAACAAAAGAATCATCTATACTTATAGTCCCCAGTTTCTTCTCTCTAAGTCTCCCTTGAAACGGCTGCAGTTAGATTTCAAGAAACTTCTCCAACCACTGCACTTAGGCCTTCGTCCCCATGACTCCACTGAACCGGCCCCTGCCAAGGCCTTCGGGAACCGCCATGTTATAAAACCCAATGGCTAGTTCTCAGTCTTCATCTTCTTGGATCTGTCAGCATCAATGAAAATAATCGGCTATTCCTTTCTCCTCAAAACATGTTTCTTGGTTGCCAGGACATCATGTGTTCGTGTGGCTTTTCTCCTACCACACGAGCCATCCCTTCTCCGTCTCCTTTGCCGATGCTTCCACGTCTCTTTGACCTCTTCACGTCGAAGTGGCCTCTTAATGTAGAAGAAGCTCCCCAAGGCTCAGGCCTTGGACGTTGTCCTTTTTTCCATCGACACTCACTTTCTTGATTTCCTTAGCTGGTCTCACAGCTTTAAGCATAGCTGTTGATGACTGTTAAGTTTACATCTTCAGACTGGATGCATAACTCCCCTGAACCCCGAAGAGTGCGTTCAATCGCCTAACTGAAATCTCCACTCGGGTGGGTAACTAACATCCCCGATACAACACAAAGCTGCGATCTGCCTCCTGCACCTCTTCTGCCTCGGTCTCCCCAAGCGTTTGGCCTTCGGTCCAGGCACCTTAAAGTCACTCTCGACTTTTCTCTTTCTCTCACAGCAAATCCACCTTCAGATCATCATCGGAACTGGACCACTTCGCATCACCTCCACGGCAACCGCCTTAATCTAAGCTCCCCACCCCCCCCGCCCCCCGTATTGTGCGTGGACCACTGTGACAGCTTCCTGCCTCGTCCCTCTGCTTTTGCCTTTATCTCCCCTTAGTCCACCTGCCAAACTACTCTTATTACAATTCAGATCACAACTCACCTCATTACAAAAGCTTCCGATGACATTTCACCTCGCTCTGAGTAAAAGCCGCAGTCCTTGTGATGGCCTCAAGGTCCTGTACTGTGTGTCCTGCCCCACCTCTGATCCCTTTTTACCTCCCTGTCCTCCGTCCCCCTCACCCCCAGCTTCCACTTTGCACGCTCTAGTGCCTCTGTCTCGTCTCCTGATCTCCACGTGGGTTGGGTCTTCACTCAAATGCCATCTTCTGAGTGAGGCTTTCTCAGGCACCTTGTATAAAAATTGCAAACTTCTCCACATACCCCCAGACACTTTCTTTCCTCTTCCCTGTTTTATTTTTCTCCATAGAACTTTCTACCCTACTTAGAGGCAGTATAATGTTGTAGTCGAGATACAGGTAAGTGAGGACGAGGCCTGGCTGTGTCACTTACCAGGTAGTTAAGACAAAATCTCTCTATTCTTCATTTTTCCCATTTATATAATTGGAACAATAACAGGACGACCCTATCAGGTTGTGGGCTTAATATTTATAAAGCTCTTAGAACAGCATCTGGAGCATATTAATTGCTACATGGTCAGCTAACACTTATATATTTCATCCATCTTTTGTTTGTTACGCCTCCCCTAAGTTCCATAAGTGCAGGGTTTTTGTCTGGTTTGTACACTGCTGTATCCCCACTACAAGGGACAGGACCTCACACAGGGCTGGTTCTCAGTATGTAGCTGTAGAATGACGGGGTCATCAAAGTTCCTTATTTTAAGAATTAGTAAGAAGAACTTAGTATAAATTTGCATACTATAACGATGTGCATATGAACAAAAGCTAGAGTTCCCCTACTGCAGATGCTGGCCTAGGCCTAGATAAATTTGTGTTAATCATTCGCAGGTGGCAAGCCTCTCTCCTAGGTTATTTCAGAAAGTCATAGAATAGACGCTCAGCATGCTAGGTGGGCATGCATTGGTTTTTTTATGAGCAGACCAATAACTATCAAAAATCATTTTTCTTTGATAGAATGGAACTAACGAGGGTGTTCTGCTTCTAAACTGATGCTCTTCTCAGTGTTTTCTGACCAGAATATTCTTCGCAGTGCCACTTAAGAGAGCAGGGTACTCTAAGGTCCCCAGGGTACTCTAAGGTTCCTAAATAAAAGACACTATTATTACCCTGAACCATCTCACAGGCTCTGGAAAAATAGACTCAGAAGGGTAAGCTTAAGAGTTTAGATCTTTTAACTCATTGAGACAGCCTTCTTTCTATTATTGTTGCTGTTTTGTTTTGTTCTAATAGAAACCAACCTAGCACCAGGTTCTGGCCGAGACGCCAGGGTTTGTGCCCTCGCTGCCCCAAGTTTATGTTCTAAGTATAGTGTGAGCTTGGAGCAGGCTGGGGCCTGAAAGCAACTCAAAACGACTCCAGTATTGGACTGTCTCTGGTATGCAGTTTCCAGAGGGTAGAAGTGGACGGAGTTCTATTTTAAGAAGTGAGCTTTGCCTCCTCCATTTATGATTAAAAGGTTTAATGAAGAGGATGGCTAAGGCTCCGCGCAGTCAAGCCATTCCCCCTGGTCCCAGGGAAGGTGCACCTTGGGGCATTCTTTCTTCCTCTGGCAGAGATCTGATTCTGCAGCCTCTGGGCACATTCTGGAGGCTGGGCACTCCCCTCTGAGCCGCGCCCACGGTCATCACACAGTGAGCACACAAAACAGGTTCTCCTGGCCAGACGGCGCAGCTGAGGTGTCTGCAGTGGAAGGGAAGTACAGTCATGCACACGCCCAGTGACACAGTGGCATGAAGGAAGCAACTGCTCTGCCTTCCCCTGGCTTAAAATAAACATAGTAGCTGCACTGCCGCTGGACTTCCCATGGGGAGGTGGGGAGCGGGGTGGAGGATGGAGCTGGCGCCCATGGGCCCCTTTCCAGCTCTGTACCTACTTTACATTCATGATCATATCCATTTTTTAAAAGAAGGCCCCAAATTATATAGTTTCACGTACTTACCCATTCGTGTGAACAACTCTGTAAGGCTGTGCCAGCCCCACTTATAGAAGATACAGGCGCGGTTGAGAGACTTAGCTGAAGGCACACAGCTACCTTGCCCATGAATTGTGGCCACTTGACAGAGCCTAAGGTTTAGACTGAACTTCTTTTGATGTCTTCAGGTATATTTGTTGCTTATCCTAATTTGAAATGCATCTCCCACATTGAATGACATGGTTCTCTCTTATTTTATGCTTGAGGAGCCATTCAGAACAAGCTCATCAAATTCACAGCGTTAGATGGTAGTGATGAATCACAAACGTCTAGTCTATCCCATGATCTTTTTGTCTGTTCACAGTTAGTGGCTAGAAATTATTATTTAGAAGATCTTGTGAAAAGTAGAGAAATCAATTGAAAATGAAAACACTTACATTAAAAAAATTTTTTTAAATAGATTTGTCAGTCTCCACCTACTTTTGAAAAAAAGCTTTTGTACTCTCTAGGAGGAATATTTTGATTAATCAACCAATTCGATGCTTATAAAATACTTAGAGTTTCTTAGTAGTATTAAGAGTTAATATTGATTATCTCTAACACTGCAATTAGCACAGGTGCAAGTCGAAGTTCTTTCTTCCTCATTCAAAGAGGCGACAACCTGTGTCCTAGCAAGGGGAGCTGAAAGATGATGCTAATTGAGTCCAACATGCAGACACATAGGATATACCAGCAACTGAGATTAACATGAGGGGGACAATTGCTGAGAACCAGCACATAGCAAGCCCTCTCTGATGCCCTCGTCGGCATCAGAATCCCCTGGAGGGGGCTCGTTACAACACAGATCACACCCCACCCCCACCCCTGAATTTCTGATGCAGTAGGTCTAAGCAGTGAGAGTTTGAAACAACTAAATAATGTGCCACGTCATCTTATGAAATGAGAGCATCAAAGCTGCAAGAGTGGCCAACAATGATCGATCAAAACTAGAATCTGGAAAATGAACACGCAGAGCATCAGCGTTCTCCCTGGGGTTAGAGACAGCAGGACTGGGGCTCCAGACATCTTCAATACACAGAGAGCAACGGATGGGAGGGAAACGGGGAGACTCGGCTGCACGTCATCGAATTCTCCATCCATGCATTTTCACATCCAGGTCGATGTCCCCAAGCCCATTTTCCAGATCATACTCTCTCCAATGCAGCTAAAAATATACCATCATACAAATATAATGTGTCCTTCGAAGACTGCCCATCATAAACAGTCCCGAGCATTCGTTATATATAAAAAGCAGGCAAAAGACTGTAACTTAGTAAAGAGTATTCTACCGATATTAATGTCTTTGTTTTGATAAATGTCCCATAGTTATATGAGGTGTTCGCCTTAGAAGAAGCTCGGCGAAGGTGAGGGCAGCTGAGCCAGCTTCATGCTCCTTATCCGTGAACCATATGGGGGGAACAGAAAGGGAGGAACAAGCTAAGCACAGTGGGAGTGGGGTGGGAGCTGGGCGGTGTTTATGGCCCAGGCTGTTTGAGGACGATCAGGTTCCAAGTAATAATTCTGCCACTAACTGGTTCCCTAATACTGGGCGAGTTACTAATAAATTTAAATTCTGCCTTGATCTCTCCAAAAAAGGGATTTGAGGAAGGTTATCACGAACTACATGTAGACAATAGAGATTCTGAAAAGGAAAATGGATCAAAAGCATTAGAGAGAAAGCGACAACATGCTAAAATAGTGGTTAGGATGATGGAGCGGAGAACCATGGTTCGAATTTCCTCATTGGTCAAACGGAGACCCTAATCGAATGAGGGGCGAATGAGAAAACATAATTACGAAGGGGCCTTTTCAAACATGGTGTACAAAGCAAGCTGCCTTGATAGTGCTAGTCCTTCCCAAGTCCCTCAGAAACTTAATTAAAGAGGGCAGCACATCTGACGTCTACGCGGGGACTCATCTCTCAGGCTGGGTCTGAGCCTCCGCATCATCCCCATCGAGACAGCACGGAGAGCAGACAGTCTGAGCCAAGAGGGATCAGCAAGTTCTAACACAAACTCCTCTGACCACACTAAACATGTAATCACTGAAATCACAGCTGTTGCTCCTGCGCCTTTACCTGGGACGCTGGCTCAGCAACCGGGGAAGGTGTAATCCACACCGGGACAGCACAGCCTCGCCAGACACTTCTGCCCGTGGCTGGACTTGTGCTTACGCTGCATGAACCTCCACTTAGAAACCACGCGCAGGTGGAAAGAAACACCCATGGAAGAGACAGCGGGGATCAAGTAACAGAGAAGAGTAAGAAACACTCGGATCGTACGTCCTAGAAAGCAGGCCCTGAACATTCAGAAGGGAATTTCCCTAGAAATTCTTAACACTAGTTGCCACGGCACAAAATCTGATGACTGCATTTAGTGATTGCAATGACGAAGGATCTCAAAGGGCGGACACTGTGGAATGGGCCCCAAACACATCAGTCGGAAGTTCAAGTGGAATTTTTTGTGACCAGCCATGGTGAAAAATGATTACGAAAGGATGGAAGAGTGGTCCTCAAAGGTACGACAAGCACAGAAAAGCACTTAAATTGACTTACACATTATTATGGGAACAATGCTGTGACAAAGGGTTACATGCTTGATCACAGGCTGATGCTCAGCTTTTTCTAGAAATAAATACAAACCATCCTGAGTTAATCATGAGCCATAACTCTACGGCCTCCGGTACAAGGCTTTCCGAGGTACATACACAAACTGGATAAAACGTCAGCTAATCTGTTTTAAATTATGGGGAGCATTCCCAGGAGTTAGAGAAAAAGAAAGGAAGTTAGTAATGTTATAACTTGGGCCAAGAGCCAGAGGTACCTACAGAAGGGGCTGTGGGTAAAAGTCACAGGCACCGAGTGCCGAGTGAGGCTGGAAGCCGGAGGAACAGGCCTCGCAGGCCAGATCCAACCACTGGTTGCTGACCACACACACAGCTGTGTGTGTGTGGCACATGCTGAGCCATTTGGTGAGAGAGCGGTTTAGCTTATCTTCCTGCAAATCCCTGCTTAGGCGGGAGTATCGAGGAAGCAGAATGCTTTGAGAAGCGGGCAGAGGCGGGAAGGCATTCACGAGTATCCATAAACCTCTCTCTCTGCTCACAGAAGAGAAAAAGTATCAGGAATGAGAGGAAAGGCAGATGAGAACGGCTGGTAACCTTCACACCACTTAGCCTGAGGAACCACTGTGGCTCTGAGCCCTGAGGATGTAGACAGGAGTAACACAGACCCTGGGTATTCCTTGGGGAATGAGAGGGAGGTGAGGGTAGAGGTGGGTGAAAGACACGTGATCAATAAGCACATGTCCAAAGGCCATGCTGGAAGCCAGTCCAAGGCCGGGAGGGGTGGTGGACAAAGGGAGGACTGGCCGGTTTCCACAGAGGAGCTGACGCCTTGACCTCACGCTTTCCTGTGCTGGAGAGGGACATAGGGACATAGGGACATGCTAGGCATAGAGAAGAGTTAAAGCGAAGACACGGAGGTTTTATAACAACACTTGAAATGTTGGCTTTTCTCATATTCGAGTTCCAAATCAGGGACTTTTTGGATTTTCTTTGGACTTCTGCTAAATATTTCTCTTTCTTAAGCATGCATTTGATTTCTACTTAGAATTTCATTTAGTTGTGTAGATCGTGAATAATCTCTCTAGGAGACTCAGAACGAATATAAGGCGCTCCACTTGATGACTCCTGAACCAGTGGAGCCTCCGAGAGATTATTAACTAGAAATCTTCTTACTTTTCACTCCGACTACTAATACTCACTTTATTTAGACTTGCTTAGTGCGCATAGACAAAATTACCTACCATTCACCATGATCTCACTTGCTTCCATAAGCTCCGGGCCTGGAGAGATTTGATCTTTCCTTGGGCTGGGTCTTTCCCCACCTTGGGAAGAATGTGCCACCTGCTTTTCTCCCTCACGACAACTCCATCCCAGGGGTCTTCTTTAGGCATTCGATTTGGAGCTTACTTAAAGGGATGGAGTTGGTGAACCCAGATTTATAAGGGGCTTAGAATGCTTATTTAAGAAGGAAGCCGTTGGGATAGTTTGAATCACATTATGCCGGTACCAACTTTTGAGATACTGCTGACCCTGAAATAAAGGAATGGAAGCAAGTTTTTATAATCCCACTCATCCCTCTGACACAGTAACTCTAAAGGAGATAATATTTGCATTCGAATCACGGCGTGCAGCAAAGCCAGTAACTAGTGCCCTCTAAAGTTCTCTCTGAGGAAGTCGGGTGAGAAGAGTTCAGGTTTTTCTTTACAGGTGACACAGTTACAATTTCTAAGACTGGGAAGGCGGCATGTCATCCACAGGGATGCAGGACTGTAAACAGAGCACTGAAGAGTGAACCAAAGCCTACCTACCTGCTGTCTCTGTCATTCCAACACTGTTTGTTCCTGGTCTCGCGTTACTCCAGGTGAGTCAGCCCTCCAGCTGGCTCGAGGTACAGTCAGCTACTTCTGACCTGCTGGTCCAGTGCATCACTTACTTACCTTTTCTATTCCATTCTGTT
>NW_006432945.1:8345729-8358194 GCF_000325575.1 Pteropus alecto
ACACACAATTGTTTACATTCTGTCCATGGCTGTTTGCATCCTCAAATAGCTGAGTAGCTGTAACAGAGAATTATGGTTGCAAGCCTAAAATATTCGCTATCCAGCTCTTTATAAAAACAAGGTTGCCAACCTCTATAGACTATACAAGTATCCAATCTGAGACAGGTAAAAGAAAAATTACACACACACACACACGCACACACACACGCGCGCACACACACACACGCTGGATTGTTCTAAAAACATAGCCTAAAGACATGATTAGCTTTACCTTCATACCTTTTAAAACATCATCTGTCCCCAGCACCACACTCAAGCCACACCAAATATAAAGGGTTACAAATATTCAGATTTTATTATAAATAAAATACTGTGGTTTTTTTTAACATAAAAAATGCCAAGTGTTGCATTTTATTTGCCACCCTGGAGAGCAAGACTGTAGAAATTCAGGCAAACAACCTAAAGTGAAGGCACATGTAAAAGAGCTAAAGTTGGAATTAAGAGGGAAAAATTCTAGGGAACAGCTGTATATGTTCCCTGTGACACCCAGCATTCTGCAGCAGTCACCCTGTCGATTTTATTACGTAAAATACAGATAACTGGAACTATACCATAAAATAATGGCTATATTGCAGGAGTGTGATTAAGGTGTCATCTTTTAGAGAACTTTTATTTTAAAAATAAAATTTTGTTTAAAAATATATCAGATGGAGAAAAGCCAAAAAAAAAAAAAAAAAGTAAACAACGACAACAAAAATCACAAAATTTCACTGTGGCCTCAGACTTACTGGAGTGAACCTCACCCACGGGCCAGACGGAAAACGACCTTGGCTGTCTATCTTCAGTCCTCATCCTGCAACCTTGACCAAAATGTCTCCGTTAGGATGTGGCCACTTAACAAGAGGAACTAGCTAGGAAACACTGATGTGAAAACTTGGCAAGAGTGAGCCATGCCTCCTGGGATAGGCGAAAAGCTCCGGGAGAAGTGACAGAGTGAAGGCTGAGGGGTGTCCAAGTCCGAACATTTGCAGTCAACTCTGGAACGCAAGAGGGGCTGGGAGCGAAGGACTAAGTCCCACGGCCTGTCCCACTCTACCTGCAGCGCTGTCCCTGATGCCCCGAGCTCTCAGTAATCACGCAACGTCTTAAAAAACTGACCCATCCAGCTCACACCACTAGAGAAAGGGCATTTCTAGCTCATTCCTGGCCAGACCCACACTGATGTTAGAGATACCTTTGAGCAAAACCTCCTCATCCCACCGTGTCCTGTCAGCCCTGCACACCTGCCCGGGAGCGGGCGTGAAGGGTGACGCTGGGCTGTCGTTTAGGACCCCCTGGAACTACTGTGATGGAGGAGGGTTCGAGGTACCTCTTTGCAGCGGCTGCGCGTGGAGGAAAGCGGGTTATTAATGTTAGAGCACGGGCATGCCGCAAACAGGAGCACAGCGATGGGGAACAGATGCGGCCCAAAGCATCGCAGACAGCAGGGGAGGAGGTACCGGACACATCGTGCCAGGGGAGAGAGACAATGGGGTGAAGAAGTGAACAGACAGTGCCATTCTAGAAATGGGACCAAGTATATTTACATAAATTCCTTACTCTATAATCATGATAAACAAAAACACATTCACACAAAAATATAAATTTGAAATAATTAATAGCACCAGTGTGTCAGATAATAGTTTCTTTCCCCCCCGCTACACAAAGTACAAAGTTGCATAGTGTTAAAGGCTATATATGAATCTCAAAGGCAGATTGGTAGGAGGAACGGGGTATGTGGCAGGGAACTGTCACACTGTGATCTTAAAAGAAAATCACAGAGCTGAGGATCAAAAGTTGAGAAGCCCGCAAGAAAACCACATACGGGTCTTCCCTCTGCACTTAGAGGGAAGGGTTAGCGTGGATTCAAATCACAAAGTGCAGGAACTAGACGGTGCTGGCAGCTGTGTGAACGACTGAGTGCGAGTATTTGCCACCAGGATTTGGCAAACCACATGTTTTGAGGGATTCTAGAAGATGGGAACGTCAGAAGAAAATTAAGGCTGGGGGTCAAATGTTTTCTCTCTCCCCGATGGAAGAAAAATGGATATATGGGATCCTAACAATACGAGGTGCACCTAAGTGTTCTCCCTTTTCTAGAAAAGACTGGGAAAAGAAGGTTTGTTTTTCTTTTGTTTGTCAAGATCTTAGGGACCAACTGCTCTCTGCCAGATAACAACACTCGTTCCCATACTATCGTACTAAAAAAGCTCTACGAGTTAGTTGGATTTGGAGAAAAAGAAAACTTTAGTGGTTATCATATCCCTATTTCTTCTGTATAAATTCCATTTATAGGAATATCGAAAAGACGTCTATGGCGAGTACAAGCTGCCCATCCAGATTTAAATTATCAGCTGCCCAAAGATCTGAACAAAAGTTTATCTTCCTAGTCGGTTATTAACATATGAGAAGATATTCAGCCTCCTTCTGCAGTCTCATTCTCCTGGAGACTGTCATAAATAATTGCATCCTTCCCCGTGGATGGCTCAGAGTCCTCTACCCGAAACAGCTAGAACAACTGGTGATGGCTCTCGACATTCTAAAGGACTAATACCTTTGGCACAGGATGTTTAGTCCCTTTTGCTTAAAAAGGAGGAGGTGTAGATGCATGTTCTTTATCTATAGACTGGATATACTGGCCATCACAACGCTACTATGAGTAGCCAAACTTTTCCTTCATAGAAACAAGAGTGCTGAGACTGAGGAGGTTCTGCCGGTGTCGGGGACAAGGGGAGGGCTACCTGCCCAGGCCTGGCACGCAACGGTTCCCACGAAGTGCTTATGCCACCGTACAGTAATGTAGGATGCCACGTCCTGACGCAACTCAGAAGGGACAGTGTGGGTGAGGGAGCCATAAGTGGAAGAGAGACTTTATTGGATAAAACCCTTTGTTCCTGATTCGCGATGTTTAATTTGCTTCTCTTTAAACTTTGTGACTTTTGCTGGTTCAGGAGGACAGCGGTGGAGAGCAGCAGAGGAGTGGGGGGTCTGAAGAACGTCATCTTTGTGTTAAGGCACTCTGTGGCCTCGGACGCCTCCCCGCGCGGGGAGCGCTGCCTTCCAGCCCCGGGGGGAGACGCTAGGGCTTTTCGATGGACGGGGTGTTGAAGCAGCCGGACGGCAAGGTCTTCCTGATGTCTTCCAGGTTGCGGATGTCCTTCATGATCTCCTCGATGTCTCTGTTGTAGTCCATGATGGCGGCCTCTTGCTTCTTGGCTTCATTCTCCAGGTCGGACACTTTCCTGTCTAGGTCACTGACTTTCATTTCATCTTTGGCTTTGTTCAGGGTGCCTTCGATCTCGTTTAGCTTATTCAGGTCCACTGTGTCCAGCTGCCCTGTAGAGCCAGAAAGGACAGAAGGGAAGAGACACATTCAGTAAGAACCGTAACTTCGCTCCACAGGTACCTCCACTAGCTTTTTACGAACGGCACCCCGCAGCCGCCACTATGCGAACGTGACTTCGGATCCCTCGTGTGGGCATGAACCCTGCAACCCAAGTACCGATGCTGACCGAGCCCAGCAGGGGTGGGTGAGAGCACAGAATGAACGCTGGGCTGGATGCGTGCTTGTTTTTTTTTCCCGAGAAAATGGTTTTGTAAAATATTTCCTAAATACACAGCTACCGTGCTCCAGCCCTTAGGGCTCACTTGTGGTTCGGAAGGTCTAGTAACATTCGATGCCTCGTTCACGTCCACATGGGTAATCTGTGTGCCACCGAAATGTACACGGGCATCTTTAAGTTAGAGCCCTGAGCCCTCGACACTTAGATTTCGGGGAAATCGGGGCTCCTCGGGGACTCAGGGCCTGCTCTCGGGAGTCAGACGTGACTAGGAGCCCTCCTGTGGAAAATGGCCTTGGTTGAGATGCTGAAATGATTTCAGAAAAGTTTCACTTTAAAATTAGCAAGAAAAAGAAAGGTTCTTGGAAAAGAATTCCTTCCACTATGAATGAAAGGAGACAGCCGCCCGACAATCAGCATTTTATGCATCCTGTACTTGATTAAATTCCCACAAGACCATTTTACATCAGTGATTCTCGGATGGTAATCGATTTGCTCAAGTTTGCACAGTTTATAGGCAACGAAGCAAAGATTCCAACCCACGTCTGACCAACTTTAAAATCCAGCTCTTTCTGCCACAAAAATCTACCTCTTCCAGCTCACTTTCATTTAAGAATCCGTCTGCTGGCACAGAATCTATTATTCTTGACATTTGAGACAGATTAAAAAAAAAAATAGACCCCCCTCTCAACGAAAAACCCGCAAAACAAGGGTTAAACTTTAAAAGCTAAGAAATTAAAACAGAATGCTTTGCTGAAAAGCTGTACGGTCTAGAGTCTTATTTCTTTATAATAAACATCGGTGACAAAAGTACATCTGCCTTGTAACGAAGCCTGCTCCCTAGCAAATGGGATTAAAAGAGCCAGTCAATATGCTTCTATTTCCTGGAAAAATCAAGCCTTTTCTCTCTTTTGGCATGAAAACTGTCATCTCATCAGATTATCCTTTAAATTAGCAAATAAAGAGAATTCCAGGCAGTGAAGTCAGGACCAGTCGAAAGTAGTGTTTTACGCTATCGCTGAAATCCTTCACTTTAAAACCTTTAAAGACACCCTGCCAGCAGGATGAGCTAAGCATGATCACTGTTCAGTCAACCTTTACCATAAATGAGCCTCCTGAGCGCACAGCGCTTCTTCAAAATTTTTTAAGTCCTC
The DNA here is from genome assembly GCF_000325575.1 of Pteropus alecto. NCBI lineage: Eukaryota > Metazoa > Chordata > Mammalia > Chiroptera > Pteropodidae > Pteropus > Pteropus alecto. The sequence continues at coordinate 8,350,483 of NW_006432945.1, forward strand.
GGACCACAGTCAGATTCCACGGAAGGACATAGTAAGCATTTGTTGAATTAATTCAACCTTAAGTCATGATTTGGTTCACACAATATTCACACTATATGTAATATCTGCTTTTGAATCAACGATATCAAAGTACGAAGAATCCAGAGGTCGCCAAAAATGACCGTGGGTACTCAGGTACTCACCCAGCTGCTCCAAGAGGTCGTTGATCAGGCTGAGGAGGCTGGTGACAGAGTTCTTGGCCTTTCTGGCATTGATCTCAGCTTCCTGAGCAGCCTGCGAAGCCTGCATGGAGACGCAGATACGAGACACAGACAGTCCTGAGGGTATGTTTTCATCTTCTTAAAATATTTCTTCCCCAATGAGCCCACAAATCTCATTTTCAGATGCTTTCCGCTTTCCTAACTCATGAAACTATAATCTCTCACTGCAGGTTTCTTTTTCTTTCTTTCTTCTTTTTTTTTTGGGGGGGGGGTTCATATCTTCACACTGAAGATGTCCCTATTTTTAATTCATAAAATAATCATGAACAGGCGGTCAGTACGCCTACAGTGACTATATTTGTATTTCAAAGATCAATATTATCTCCTTCTCTCACTTTCTCATTTGGGAATACATTGAGGAATATTCATAATAAAATCCATCAAGAAAAAACAAGTTATTTTTTAAAGAATGAGCATAAAAACTACATTTTAGGTCCAAAACATGTTCTTCAGGATATTCTTAGGGACTTATTAGAAATGTCCTATTTTCAGAAAACTTAATCAAGTGATGCTCCTCTATAACTCCCTCTTCCTGACCTGTAACCACACACACACTCTCACCCACACTCACTCACACTCACACACACACACTCACCCCCACACACTCACACATATATTCACACACTCACACACTCATACACACTCCGGGGTGACACAATTTACATCAACAAAGGTAAATATATTTGGGAAAATTCCATGAAACCTGAATAAATACACTTGTGCATGAGTCATAGGAAATGACCAAGAAGGGGAAGTGTCTAAATATCAGAGAACAGATGCTCTTACAAATAAATCTAGTCAGGATACGACTGAGTGGATCTGAGCTCCCTGCTACATAATTGTTTTTCCTAGTTTTGGGGTCAAGACAATGTAAAATTGTTGGATAGAAACCATGTGAAAATTTTATAAAGGAAAAAAATAAAAAGGCAAGGGAATAAAACCCTGCACAAACTATTGATTAATCTCTGTTCAGACCACAGGCGTTCCTATGGAGACTTCACAGGCTTCGCCGCCTGGTACGAGGGGAGGGGAGGGCAGTTAGGTTTGCCCCTCCGGGAGCAAAGCCACTGCATTTAACCTGCTGCCCCCTCTGCCAGGAACAACCATGAGCCCTCACTACTCTGGTTAAAAGAACCAGTGACAGACTCAAAACAATACTAGCCCAATGCTGGCCTTTCAGGATTGATATAAACAGAAATGGGATAATGTATGTGACAGTGCTTTGCGCGCCTTAGAAGTTATTTACCAAAATGAACGACAACAACAAAAAATCAATCTTTTTCCCATCCTTTGACTTGAGTCCATACTCTTTTTTTTTTGAAGCTTAAAAAGAACGTATCCTTCTCTTTCTTTCAACAGGCTCTGAATCTAATGTTTTTATAACCATGTCAGCCATACCTTGGTACTGAAAATGAGGACACTTTAAATCAAAAACAAAAAAATAGCATAATAAAATAAAGTGTCTGCAGTGGGATGCTTCCTGTAATCAATTCCCTACAGTCTTCTTTACCCAGATTCACTGGCTTAGTACTTTCCCTGTCTATCCCAAGGCCAAAATGACCCACAGTGAAGGGCCTGTCTTTAGCGAGAGTAGAAGCGTCCTCTCCTTGCAGTGAAAGTGCACAACTAAACGAGTTCATGTTCATCATTACCGTGCTTGTAATCAGATGCAGCTGGAAAGGAATATTTCCATCGTGACTCCACTAAAGTATTTCGAAAGCAAAACGTAGCATAAAATAGGAAAATGGACCCCAGTTCTTTGCCGGGCCATGCATTCGCAGGTCAATTTTGTTACAAAAGGTGTTATGTATAACACATCGCCATCAAAGGTGAAAAATTAAATTGGATGTGAGTTTGGTCTGTTTTGTCAGCTTCAAAAATGTCCTTTTACACAAGAAAGGGTTCTGCCTCTCAGGAGCAAGTTGCTAAGAGAACAAGAGTAGGAAGGACATGAACTTTTCGTTGCATCCCTCCGTGTTCCTTTCTGATTCTGTACCATCTACGAGTTATCCGTTCGAAAATATGAATGCGCGGTTTTAAAAATCCTAAAACCTCGAATGTGCAAAACGATGTTTTGCTTTTCACTGAGAGTAGCTTTGGGACAGGACAATTGTGCAACAACCTGGCAGAAGACCCAAATTCTTTGTTTTCTATGTAAGTTACTAACCCAATTCTTCACTAGGAAACACAATGAAAAACAGAAGTCGCTATGAAAGAGACTCTTATGAAATACCCTTCACTTTCTGCCCAGGAGCAAAGACGACAAAGTGGCCTACCATCCCGGCCATCATCATGTCCTGGTCAGCATCGTCTTGTTTTTTCTTCAGCTCCTTTTCTGCTTCCTGCAGTTGTTTCAGCATATTGTTCACCTCATTATCCAGGTCTGTAACTTCTGCAAAAGTCCTTTCGGCTTCTGCCTTGGTGCTGGTAGCATTCTAGGCACGAAATAAATGATGGCTAATGAAAAAAGCGTTCCTTTTTCTAAAGCACGTTCCCACTCCTTAATCTATAAAATGGCTCAAAAATACAATCCACAAAGAACAGGGCAGTAATTTATACTGTTTGTTGACTTACGTTATCATTTATTTTTGTCTCCTCTTATTTAATCCTTAAAATTTCCTGTTCTATTATTGCCATTTTTAGTTGAGGTCACATAGCTAGCAAATGCTAAACACTTAAATGGTAATGCACTTTCCACATCATATCGATTAGACTCTTTCACTTGCATAAATTTTGAATTCAAAGTTGGCCTTGTTCTACTTGGCAGCTCCTCCTAATGTACAAAAAGACCATAATCCTGAAATATGATGAGTGTTTTATACAATACGGTTAACCCAAAAGTGACTGTTCTAAAGAAACTACAAAATGTGTGTGATTCTCAAATTTTAGAATCAACTCCAATCTCTCCTTTCAGTAAAAGATGCGGGTTGACCTGTAAGTCGGAAAAAGCCAGCCTAAAGGAAGTATTCTTTACAACGAGTAGACAGAATCCAGTAGTGGCAGCTTCAGAAATCCCACACACGGCAATATGCCTGAATGAGCGGCTTGAGAGTTGTACTGACTTGGCACTATATAGACGACTGGGAAAAAAAAAAAGTCAACTGTCCAGGTCAAAGAACTCTGTTAATTTAGAAAAAGTGTGGGAGGGGGCTCTACGGGTCCCCGAAGCCGTCCACCCCCTCACCACTCAGACCCTGCCACTGAGATGTAGACCTTTTAGCGTCAAAGACCCTTTCGAAGAGTCTCCCTCCTCCATCGACGTGGTTCCTACTCTAATGGCGGGAGAAAAGGTAAACGACAAGGACGGTTTAGAATGATTTGACTTGAGTCGAGAGAGAGAGCTTTGTGAGGGCTTTCGGGGGTCTGGACAGAAGCTGGAAACAGACGAGAGCAGCGCGGGAAGGGGGAAGGGCGCACCTTCTGGACGGCGCTGGCGATCCTCTCGGCCTCGTGGGCCTTGGCCTGGGCCTCGGTGGCGTCCGCGGCCGCATTGCCCAGCGCCAGCCGCGCTTCTGTCGTCTTCTCGTTGGCTTCCGCGATGGTCCGGTTGATGGCGGGAATCCTCTTTAGCGCCTCCTCGGCCGCGGTCTTGTTATCGTTCACTCGCCTGTCGAAGTCTGGAACGAGTTGGGGGGAAGAAGGCGTTTGAACGAAGCTCTCGATGAGCCAGAAGGGAGCCTGGCAGAGGCTGCGACCGGATTTTGTTTAATGAGTTTTGTTAAAGTCGGGGCGGTGGGGTGGTGGGGAGGAATAACAAACAGCATGGACTGACGTCTGGGAAGAACGGAGCACAGAGTTCTAGACGGAAGGAACATTCATTTCTGGAAAGCAGAAAAGTTACTTGAAAACTTCATTTTCATGCAGAGTGCTGAGTATGACGTCACTGCCAGCTCAACCAATCTTAAAAGGTGCAGTTTCCTTAGTGTTCACTACAGGTTAGGCACTGAGGTGGGAGTTGTATGTGGCCGTGATGCAGGCAGGCATTGTTATCACTTTTATATGTGAGAAAGTTGAGGATTCTAGAGGTAGATAATTCCTCCAAGGAGTCACAGTAAGGGGTGGATTCTAGCTCGATGCCACTGACACCAGGACCCTACATTCGACCATTATTTTACAAAGCTCCCATATTTATAGAACCTATGGCATTTTATCAGAGGTGAGTCCAAAACTAAACAGTGAATTGAGCACATTTCTTTTTTTTTTTAATCTGGATGAGGAAAGAAAACAGAAAGATTGAGATGCAGAAGAAAATTAAAGATCATCTCCATTTACCAACATAAATCTGCGAAACAGGCATATTTTGATTACGTAAGTTATCCTAACAGAAGAACATGCCCCGCCCTTTTTTTTCAGTTTTCGTAATGAGGTATGCAGGGGTAAGATGACATGCGCTCTGGGATTTTTCTTTGCAATACTTCATAAGAAGAGTAAGGTAGGCACTGGGGGCTGAAGTAAGTGTAGTAAAAATCTTAAATGTGGAATCCGTTTGATATGGAATTTATTACACCACAATCTTCTCCCCTTATCCATGGTTTCCCTTTCTGCAGTTTGATCCAGTTTACCATGGTCTGAAAATACTAAATGGGAATTTCCAGAAACGAACAATTCATAAGTTTTAAAGTGCGCGCCATTCAGAGCAGTGTGATGAAAGCTTGCACTGTCCCCGCTCCGTCCCCACTGGGGGATCGTCCCTTCGTCCAGTGCACCCACACTGGATGCACAACACGATAAGATATTTTGAGAGACCATATTCCATTCCTTTTATCACAGTATATTGTTATAATCATTCTATTTTATTATGAGTTATTGTTGTTAATCTCTTACTGTGCCTAACTTATAAGTTAACTTTATCACAGGAATGTACAGGAAAAAAACATGGCATATCTAGGGTTTGGTACTACGCATGGTTTCAGGCGTTCACTGGGGGTCCTGGAAAGTATCCCCCACAGACAAGGGGGGACGACTATGTTATCTTTCATTCTGTGGATGTTCAGAGAGTCTCATAAAAAAAAAAAAAAAAAGAAAAGAAAGCAGGCACTCGCCCTTGTGGAGGCGGCATGCCGCGTCACCCCGTTACCTGACCCTCTCGTACCTTTCAGGTTGTTGAGGATGTCATTGGCCTCTTGTAAGGTGTTTCGTCCCTTTTTGGCAGCTTCTTCCGCAAGAGCCTTGGCAGCATCGGCGCGGGCTAGGAGCTGGTCGGCAGTCTGCAAACACGTGGCAGGTGAGGGGACAGCCCTCCACGGTGAAGGCCCGCTCTCCTCACAGACCAGGCGCCTCCGGTACCCCCCTGAGGCTGGTCAGCACCCAGCAGGCTCAGGCTGGGCGTCCGCACAAGGCCCTGCTCTGCCGACTGCGATGACACAGCTTACGCCTGGGCCGTGTCAAACTCTGCCCCGAGAAGTGAAGCAGTCTGTGAATCAAACCAACCTGCTGCTCGGTCTTTCCTTTCTCCAGAAGGTTCTTTACTTCGAGTTCCTTCCCTCTCATGTCCTCTCTGAGGTCCTCATAATCCTTCAGCTTCTGGTCAATCAGGTGCTCGAGATCCTCAGCCTCCTTCTTTATTTTATTTGCCTCATTCTGTGAAAAGCAAGTAAGATCACTAAATTTTAGACAAAACAATTAAACTGGTGGAAAAGTAGCCTTAGTAACTCTATAATACTTAATAGATAGTTTTAAAAGAACAGCACGAGTTAAGATATTATCGACCGTATTTTAAAAAATGAGGTATACTTTACACAGTGACATGCATAATGCTTAGTTTGATGAGTCTGGATAAATATATTTACCTGTAACTAACGCCCCAATCAAGATACAGAATACATCCACCCCGGGAAGTTCCCTTGTATCTTAATTTCCACATCCATCTTTCAAACAATGCGGCTGCCATTTTTATCATCATAGATTAGTTTGCCTATTTTCAAATTGCCTATATGTGGAATTGCACAGTATGTACATGCCTGAAGAGACCTAAACCTTTATGGTAAAAATCAAGTCAATGCCTTAGATGTACAAAGCGACTTACAAAATGTTTCAAGTTTAATGCAAAAAATACGCCATTTATACAGAGCCTGAAATGAAGAGGCATGATTAGAGCACAGGTGAAATCAAATACTACCGATCCCAAAACAGTTGAGCTGCCCCAGAGCATCCTGATGCAGGTCTTGCATTGAAACCACTCTCTTTCACATCTCTCTCATTCTCAAGCAGGCAGTGCCTGCAGTAACCGTCTGGCTGTACTCTGCTTTAACTAATCCGCACACACTATAACTTGGTTTGATATTAAAGATTTAGGAGTGACTACTCCTATCACTAAAGCAGTCTCTGCTATTTAGTGTTTATAATCACGAGATTCTTTACCCCAGTGAGTTCTATTAACGTAGCTAAAACAGAACTCAACATCGCCAGTGAGTCAGCTGGAGGAGAGCGGAGATTGGTCCCGGTGACAGGGGCAGGGTGATCAGAATAGCTCTTGCCCCGACTGTGAGGGGTGTGTGTGCGCTTGGGGGGTGAGGGCGGAGGCTGTGGATGGGGGATGGCAGTGACAAGCGAAGCCCTGTGCATACAGGCCGTCGGCCCCGTACCTCCAGGGCTTCCGAGTCCACAGGCGTCAGCTGAGCAACGCTGGCATAGATCTCCACAGCTTTGTCACCAGCTCTTTTGGCCTCCTCATGCACCTGGGCAGCTTGCTTCTCCAGATCCTGTGAGATGTTCTTTGCTTGTTCATACCTACCGAACAAGAGATGTGATTTAATGGAAAAAGAAAAAAAAAAAACAACTCAGTTGCTTTTGGCATCTTAATATTAACCAGATCCATTCTCGTTTAAATCACTGTGACAGGATTTCCAAAACTACAAATAAAATGCTAGATTAAAATGCTACTATTTAACACTAACGTCGTGGGAATCTATGTTTCGTCTCATCACTTCTATTTGCAACATATGGTTTACCTGATACTTTATTTCAGACACCTTTTAAGTATTTGTAGCTCAGGTATATTTTCTCTATGTGATGACTGTTTTTTCTTTTCCGTTTTCATTTATGCAGAATTTTAAGTATGATGGCTGGTCTTGTTACCTTTCTCTGCAGTTACAGTAATTGGATCAAATAAAATCTTTTTGGCTCTATATCCCCCGCTTAATTACAGTACCATTTCAAAAGCATCATTACCAACAGAAATCCCACTGCATGAACGCATGCCCTGAACCCGCCATTATTTAATTTTTCATTGAACTGGTGTTATTTACAAGAACAACTGAAGGGCTATAAGCCACATTTAAACTACACTCACTTTCTATTAAGCTCTTCAATTTCAAATGCTGTTTGATTTTCTCCTGCCAGTGTCTTCAAGAGCAGATTATACGCCTCAGTTGATGTGTCATTGGCTGTTTTTGCCACTCGTACAATGTCATCGGCTTCTTGTTTATGGCTGTACAACATATAAAAAAAAAT
>NW_006432945.1:8359262-8405175 GCF_000325575.1 Pteropus alecto
AAAAAAATTTTTTTAACTTGAGGCCCTCAATAATTTAAAGTCTTCTTAAGAAATTACCTTACACTTAATAAAAAAAAAAAAAAGAAGGAACAAAATGGTCTGTTTTCTTTGGCTGATTTTCAAATGTACTATGGTTAGTATATGTTTTCTATTGAAACGTGAAAAATAAACATTTTGGTTAAAAATTAATTTTAAAATATTCTGAAATAATCATTAAATTCTACTGAGCTTCTTAGTTACCCATTAACTTCAAGGTTTTGAAATATGTTATGGTTTTCTTTCAGATGTACAAATATAATTCCCCTTCAAACCATCATATTCTAATATTCAAAGTAAATATTCTAATTTCCAACTAAAGGGAAAGAAAGAGTACATGTAGCTGATAACATTTCAGACAAGAGAGCAAACTCTGCAAAAGCAGGTCATGTGGAAAGTGTCTGGGGGTACGGCACGGGACGACATGTCCTCACCACAAGGAAAGCCCTAACAACCATTAAGCAGACATCTGGAGGTTACCATACCGTTCAGCGAGCCTTCGGGCCTCTTCTGCCAAAAGAGTCATGTTGTTCGGGTCCCTTGTAGACTCTGGCTGAGCGACTGACTACAGAGGAAATATACAAAGCACTAATCTTAAAGGGCTGAATTATTTAATTGTAATAAAGGAAGTGTCAGAACTAAATTTTTATTAGCGTCATTCGGCAAAATGAATGCCCCTTCTTAATTTCAGACATCTTTAACATCAGCAGCCTTGATTGTAGCTTATTACTTCTATTTTCAGTAAAGGAGAAAGGAAGCCTAGTGCCACAGAAGGAACCAAGCTGGAGAAAGGACCCAGGTGGCCTTCGGTTTTTATCTAGCTCCTGATAACTCTTTCGTGACTACTATGAGCAGGGTGGCTTTCCTGCTTCACGCTGAGTGGCAAAAAGACACAAGGAGTCAATTTAGCGGAAGGAGCAGTCCACTGACATAACGGACTTGCTACACACCACCAAGGGACAGCCCTGGCCCTGCCTCAGAGCTGCGCCATCACTCACCACGTTGGCGACGGCGATCTTTGCCTTCTCAAGTTCTCTGGATGCGATTTCAATCAACTGCTCTGTGCTTTCTACCCGGGCACGTGCTTGTTCAGCCAAGTTGTCAGTCTCTTCGATTGTGTTCCGGATATTCTGTAAGCGGCTAATTTGGCTGGATAAGGTGTTATTCACTCTCTGGAGGCGATCCATCAAATTGTGGTCTACATCTGCAATGGCATGGCAGAAGAAGGTGCATATATTATCGGGGGAGCGGGGGGAATGTCATCTCACATGAAATCTGAGGCTCTGCTTATCTTTCCTCTTCCAAATATGACATTTTTCTGCCGCATTTTCCCTAAGCCCATCAGCAGAGCCTGTCAGCCATCACCGTACCTGGCAGTACCTCCACTGCCTATGTGTCTGTCCCATTTCACTATGAGCTCCTCTTTCTTAGTCATCACTATGTCTCCACAGTGATTAGCAAAGAGAAGACACCCAAGAAATGTCTGATGAAGGAAAGATTTTGGTATTCCAGCACATGATGGAGTTCATCATAAAAATACAATGTTGTCAAAGCACTACCAACTCTGAGAGCTGGACGTTTTTCTAAACTAGGAAAAAAACTAGGTTCAAAACAACATTCAAGTATGGAAAATTAAATTCATTTTGTATTTTAAACTAAATAGACTCTCACTGCCACCCCCGATTCCCTGGTACATTCATGTAATTTCTTCCCAATTGATTTCTGCTTTTGAATAATTCTTCAAATTGTTCTTTATTAATTCAGCCCATTCAACTTAAATCTCATACCCAAGTCCTAATAAATCAAAAGATAAATATAAGTCCATGCACATATAATTCTGTCATTATTAAAATTCTCAAATGTCATGAGGTTATATCAACAAATGAGAACCATTAAATAAGTCCTATTCAAAACTGACTACTTCTTATTTTCAGCATGATGCTCACGGTTGGCATCTAAATTTCCCAAGGAATGTAAAAAAGATGAGAGGTCAAAGTTAAGATCAACAAAGATGCATAACAGGTTAGCAACTTGTCAACAGGACCACCAAATCCACATGCAAAGCTGGTGTACAGCAAAATTCTTGCCTAACTATGTCCAGTGGTCCTGCATGATGATTACTTAAACAAGTCTTTGACAAGCTAAAGATTTTTTAAAAAAATACAAAAGATAAAAACAAGTTTAAATCACAAGAAATCATTTAGATTTGCGAGGCAAAAGCAGCCAATTAAGTTATGGAAGCCCGAGCTTCAAGAATGTAAAAGATATCAATCTCTCTGGATAGTTCTTCAGAGAAACAGCATCGTTAGAGAACAGATAACCTAACTGGCAGAATCACTTCAAATGCCTTGTGTCTAACTGCAAGACCTAATTGCATCATATAATCTCCTTTTAAAGCTGTAGCATAAACACATGTTGAAACTACAAATGACTACTACTTAGGGACAGTTGAAAAGATAAATCATTATGAAGCTATTTTCATTCTTGGCTGGTTTGAACCTCAAGTAGAAAAGGTCAGCCAGGAACCCCATGAATGAGGTCTAAGGCCGGGGTGTGGGTGGTGGTGGTGGTGGTGGTGGTGGTGTGGATTATAGCCCCGGCCTCTCTATGTGCTCCCAAAGCTGTCAGAAGCAGCAGCCCATCACGCTGCTCAAGGGAAGTATGATGGCCATGGCTCTTATCAGAGCTTGTGTCCAACAGAATCACCTGCTTGGCAGAGGAAAGCAGTCGCTGTGGCCAAAAGGAGCTAGATGTAGCTGGGCTGCACCGAGAGGAAGGCCTTAGAGGAGGGGCGGTACTGGCTGGCCACCCTTTCTTGCCCCTTGACTATATGTATGTGTTGGTGGTGCCGGAACCAGAGATGTGTGCAAACCCCATCTCTCAGGTGGACAGATCAGCACTTAAGAATGACAACTCCACATTCGATTCTTCAATGTATATATCAGAACAAAGGTGAATTTGTAGTTACAAGAGAATACATCAATGACAAAACATGTGAAACACTGTTGCTAAAAAATGGATATCCTAAAAAAAACCCACTGCTGTTTATACAAAATAGGAAACATTTAAATTCTTCTTAATATATGTTTAAGACTTAAAATGTAACAATCAAAACAAAAAGCAAACACCTTCATAGAATGGCCACGTGCAGGGCTAGAGAGCAGATAGAGTCATCAGGGGGATTACTTCAGAAACTATATGAATGTCAAGCTAATGTACTGTATACTGGAAACTGATCATATGATAAAATGAAATGCTAAAAAAACGTTTCAGGGAAAGGAAGTGTTCAGAAATAAATTGTTTCAAAGTAAAAAAAAAAAAAGAAAAAGCAAACATCTAAAGTTATCATAAGCTATCAACCTCTTTTTTTTTTTCAATTTTTAAAAATTTACCTCATAGAACAATTTCTGAACTTGCATATAAAAATTAAACAAACTGGCCCAAAACAGATGCACCCACTAATTCCTTCTCTACCTTAGTGATTTTAAAAAATCAAAATTCTATCTACTAGAGACATTACAAGAAGTAAGCACTGTATTTAGTTTCTGTGGACCTGTACACCACCAGGAAGAAGCCTCTAACACCAGATAGATTCACACACCAGACAGGGAAGTCGGTCACTGTGGTCCCAAGTGATCTGATGTGATGCACACTCACGACGAGTGCCTGTGAACGCCCGCGCCTCAGTGATGGAAAGCCCCAAAATAACAAGGACCTCAGCCAGATATAGAAGGAGCAATGTTTTCTTCGTGTTTTCGTTATTTGTGTTTAGCACAAAGCCTGGCATACTACAGGCATTCGATAAGTGTAGAAAAGAACTTGTCCAAATTTAGAAAAAAGCTTAATTCGGAGAGTAAGAAATAAAAACAAAACTTTGAAGTGATTTAAAAAGCAAGTAAATTATTTTAAATAACTTTTTTTTTACTTTCAAAGTTTTAAAAAACCCAGTTATCTTTTAAAGTCAATAAAGTATTTTAAAATAAATTGTTTTTTTAAATCATTAAGTCAACCCCTTTTCTGCTTATCATCAGCCTCATCACATAATGTACAGAGAACTTATCTATCAAACTGCAAATGACATTAAATATACATATAATGCATAAAATATGTACTTTTATATAACATTATTAGCACATTTGTTTGCTAATTAAACAGAAAATTTCATAAGTAGGCACTAATTTCTAATCTTTACTTTCATAAATACTAAGTTCTATATATTCAGTAGCTGGTCAGTACTTGAAGACCACGATTTTTCCTTACGAGCCAATCTGAAAAGATATTTCTAAGAAAATAAAACAGTACCTAAGATAAATTCTCACTCAGAATGATAGAAAATCAAAGTTCAAATTTTCTACTTAAAATAATATACACCCAAAACATATATATTTAATGCTTTTTAAAAACTATTTTAAAACACTTCGTTATGGAACAGATTTATGAAACATTTAAAATGTTAACATCTAATAGTTTTTGATGTGTTGGGAGAATTATTTTATGCTTACTGTGTCTTAAACCAGGAAGTTGACATGTGCTTGTATTTTTACAAATTGTTTAAAAAACAAAATAGTTCGTATTCTACAAATAGTTTTAAAAAATTGAGCAAGTGTTTTATAAAACCATACTAATTCACCTTAAATAGGGGGCCAGCTCTAGAGATTGGTCTGCCTCAAAGAGATTACCCACTGTTTGGTCACATGTACCTTTGACATCCTGCGCCTCACGAAGAAGGTCCATAACCTCTCTCTCTGCTTCCTTTAGTCTATCCTCAAAGGCTTGATCTGTCACCACCTCATCCCCAGTTCCAAGGTTTGCTACGAGGTTCTCTAATTCTTGGAGTTTCACTCGATGTTCAGCAACCTAAACATAATGAAAGAAAAAAAGGGAAAGACCGGACATACAAGTGTTCCCGAAACTCGATTATACTTCCCGCAGCAATAACAATCAGAGGCCACTCTGTACCATGTGGGTCTATACACTCTACTCACGTGTGCTTGTGAATAAATCACATGGGTAGTTTTTCTTTCTTTCTCTGGCTTCAAAAGAAAAACTCTCGGGCCCATTTCTTTGACTTTGAACACTACGTGATGATAAATATCAGTTCCGACCTCTCCCTTGCGTTTTAGATCACTTTCTTGATAGATATATCTACATCCAAAATTATACTCTTGATCTTTCCCTCTTAAATCTGTTCTGAGTCATCTCAATAAATAATGCCTGCAGCTCCGTTAAGCAAACAACGCAAGATCCACCGTGATTCTTCCCTTTCCCAGTCCCTGCCGCCTCTAACGCCGTGCCCCTCAAACACACGTATTTACCCAATTTGAACGAGGCTTCCCCTTTTGCTCCACTTCTAACCATCATTCTTCACATAGAAATCAGAGTGTTCTTCTTAAAAAACAAGTTGGATTTCCCAGCTTAAAACTCTTCAGTGCGTTTCCATTGGGTTTGGAATAAAATCTAAATTCCTGACTATGGTCAATATAGTGCAACATAAGCTTTCTCTGCGGACCTCTCTAGTCTTATCACAAACTGCTCTGTCCTCATCCAGCAGGCCCCAGACACCTTCCGGCTTCAAGGTCTCTGTACCCACACCTCCCTCTGCCCGGTACAGACTCCTCATCGCTTGCTTGCTCTTCTTGTTCTAGAGATCTGACCTTAAGTACCTTTCCTTGGGGAGGCTTTGTGTAGAGTCGTCCCCCCGACTCCCAGTTACTATCGGCTCGTATTCTTTCCGGCACTTATCCCGGCATTTATTTAATTTTTATTATTTGTCTCCCAACAGGAACATCGAATCTTTGAGAACAGAAACTGTGTTTATCTTGTTCACTATTTTTTCCCTCTAGAGCTTAGTACACAGGAAGTGGCCCTTTAATGTCTGCTGAATGAATGAATGAATGAATGAATGAGTGCGCTGTTGCCAGCTTACCTTATCCTTTACCAGCCGGTAACACGCAGGGCATTCTTGGCAGCCGGGCCAAGACCGATTGTAGAAATAGTTCTCCTCACATCGGTCACAGCGATTTCCCACGAAGCCTTCTCTGCATTCACAGCGACCGTCGTCTTTGCACTGGAGCGAAACAGACCCCTCAGGGTGACAGTCACAGGCTGCAGAATAAAGGGAAAAGAGAACACGATAAGGAAAAAAAGGAAGAATGAATTTTCTTTTCACTCGGACTGTATCGATAAGCGGACTCTACCATCATTATAAGTAGATGGGTTTTTTTCTTTTTTTGAAAAACGGGCTGACTTATGAGAGTTTAAATAGTTAAAAGTCTTTCGCAGAGAAGACAGAAATTTTTACAGCAAAAGTAAATTTTAAAGTCAAATGTGCATCCTTTGGAGGGGGCGCATTTCATGTTACTTAATAATTATAGAAATTAATCTATTAAACTAATCGGTGCCCTTTCATGCACTTTAAGAATTCATCTCTATCTTCCTCTCTCCGTGTAAATATTTCTCTCACTCAGGAACTAGAAAACCCAAATACTCATGCTTATTTTGTATTCTTGTACAGTTGTTTTCTCGCTTTGTTCTCTGAAACTGAGTCAATGACTTATGCTGCATTCCACGGGAGAAATGAAGGAATTCAGAAAGCAGAAGCCCAAACTGTTCTGGGGCCTAATTCCAGGCCAGTGTTTATGCCAAGGAGGAGCAGATGTCTGTGTGCAAGCACACCAAGACGGCCCCATGGGTGGGGAGCAATCGGCCAGTAAGTCAACAAGCACATTATGAGCAGAATCCCTCGCTGTTCCATTCTTTGCACTAAGAATATGATCAATAAAAAGCTTTATTAGGCACAGGAGAAAGGTTCGATAATCAAAGGGAGATTTTTTTTTGGAAAAAGAAAAGACTGGAAAAAGGGAGAAGCAGGAGCACCATAAAAGACGACGTAAATGAGGTGGTTGCGGAGAAACGAGAGAAGCTCTCAAGCTCTAATATTCGATAATATTCACCGAATAAAGCATCTCTGCTGACTTAGGGGCAGCCCTGACCCTGAGCTGTGTGGTAGAATGAGGCTGCCAGTGTCCTTTCTGGACTTTTGGGTCTCACTGGATTTCGGGGAGACTAAAGAGTTCATGCCACCAACACCCCTTACGTTTGCAGCCTTCAGGTCCAAACCCGAAGTGGTTGACCTCGCAGCGCTCACAGTGCTGACCGGTGATGCCAGGCTGGCACTCACACTGGCCGCTGCGGATGTCACACTGCCCATTGGTGGAACCCAAAGCATGGCAGTCACACCTGAAAGGAACACATGACACTTCTCAGGTTAAGAAAAACAGACTTTAAGCAAACTTTTCCCCGTTTCAGCACAGGTCTGACGGAATCTGTATTAGAAAACAAAATGCTCAGGGCTATAAAGGCCCTCAGGTTCCAGTAGTTTCCATGGGTCCTGTTCGGAACCCCTTTTCTAACCTAACCCACGCAAACACGGTTGTTCTGCTAGTAAAACCGCCACCAGCAGCTCTCCGACCTGGTGCCACAGAGGCCACCAGTGACCAGCGGCTTTGAAAACAGGAGTCCCCAACGGCCACCATTGCCACCATATAAGGTCTGACTCTAAGCATCTCAGAAAGGACTTTGTAATTTGTGGGTTTTTTTGTTTTGTTTTGTTTTTTAATGTTGGTCAGGTGACTCACACAGCCGGGGCCACTGCCTTCTACTCTTCCCTCCTATTAGCTCAGTTACGACTGTCCGGTATTGCCTCGGAGGGCGCCTTGCCTGTATGAGCCACTCAAATCAGTCCTGAACAAAGTCAAGCCAGCTATAACTCACAAAAATTGACCTCTTTCAATAAGAAAAGCAAAGATGACTTCCACCGAAGGGACCTGATGTCTTACCTCTCACAGCCTTGCCCACCCTGCAGGTTGTAGAACCCAGGGTCACAGGATCCACAGTCCCGGCCGGTCACGTGAGGCAGACATTCACACTGCCCAGTCACGGGGTTACAGTTACTCTGCTGCTGCATGGTCCCGTAGGGATTGCAATTACAGGCTAAGGCAGGAAGACAAGGACAGCGAAAGATAGAAGTCGCCTGAGAGAGATACTAAAACATAAACAGTGCAAATGGACTCTTCCCTCATGTTGTCCAATACGGCAGCCACCAGCCACCTGTGGCTACTGAGCACCTGAAACGTGGCTGTTCTTGAGATGTGCTGTACATAACTACACACTGGATTTTGAAGACTTGGTGTGGGGGGAGAAAAATCGTACATCTCGATCATTTATTATTGATTACTTTATTATTGATCATGTCAGATATGTTCGGTTAAATGAAATATGAAAATTAACTTCCCCTGTTTCTTTAATGTCTCTACTGGAAAAATTTAAATTACATAAGTGGTTCGGATACACTGCTATTGAACAGTGCTGCGTCAGACCAGACAACTGTAAATATTTAAAGCGACCACGCGATGAATTCTCAGAATAAATGAGCAAAACTGTGGCAGAGCCTAGCTGAGGGCTGGTTACCTTTGCACTTGTCTGCCGGATTGGGAGCCAGGGGATTTCCAAAAAATCCATTTTTGCACCGGTCACAGTAGAAGCCGGCAGTGTTATAGATGCATTTCAGGCATTCTCCCGTCAAGCGATTGCAATTTCCGACTGCGTTGGGGTCGATGTTGTCATTGCACTGGCACAGGCGACAGAGCCTCACAGGGCCGTTTCTACCCAGAGGGTCTCCGAAGTAGCCGTCGTCACAGAGCTCGCATCTCTTACCTGGGCCGTGAGACAATCTGACGTTACGAAAGAAAGGCCTCAGACACTTCTGGTGCTGCTGGTTACAAAGAGTGTGCTTTACAAACTGCCACTGGTTACAAAAAGTCTAGTGTAACCGTCAGAGGCACGGCAACATGGTGCAGTGGATGTGGCCTAGGAGAGCCAAGGACGTGGGCTGCGGTCCTGGCATCGTGCCAACCCAGTGGAGTGACTTTGGGCACAACTCTATTTCCTTATTAGAAAGATAGCACCTGGTTTGTCCACTTCACTTCAATTATTCTAAGGATTACCCCAAATCATACACTACAAGTGCTTTATCAATGAGTTAGGCTTGGGGTTAACATTCATATGTTTGTTTTTGTTGATGATATCAAGAAAGATGAAAGATGACTCGATACCATAAATCTCCTATACAACAGGGTGGGTAGCACATTCCCTTAAAAGATCAGGGCACATGAGAATCTCTGTTTGAGCAGCGCCATCCAGCACAGAATCAGAGCATTTTAGAAGAGAACTTGGAGATTATCATTTGCCACTCACTTCTCTTACAGCCAAGGGAACAGAGAGGTTAAGTAATTTGTCCACAACCAAACAGCCGAGAGTCAGAGAGACAGAGGTAGAACCCAGGGCCCTTTCCACTGTACTAAACCCCTCGCTCCTCATCCTCCCCATTCCACTTGCCCACCATTATTAGCTCACGTTGGGTTCTTAATATTTCTGTAGCCAACAGAACCTGAGCTAGCTTTCCATAAAAACAGAGGTTTGTTTGTTTATTCACTCAACAAATGCTTACAGAGAGTCTGTTATTACAGGCATGCCCTAGGTTGTCAGAATGATGTGGTGATCAAGGTAGACAAGGTCGCCATTGCAGTAGGGAGAGATCAATCCACAGACATATCAATAAATGAGATCACTTCAGTTAGGGATAGGCATAAAAAGTTAAACAGAACAGAGCAACATGACAGAATGGTGGGGTGAGGGCTGCTTTAGATTGGGTGGTTAGAGAAAGCTTCTATAAAGAGGAGACACTTCGGATGACAATGGAAAGACAGAAGAAACCAGCCATGAGAATATCCAAGGGAAGAATGTTCCGGAAAAGCAAGACAAGCTTGTGGAAACAGTAAGAGCCAACTGCCTAGACCACAAGAAGGAATTGGGTTTAAATTAAAGTGCAGCGAGATGCTCCTGGAATGCTTTAGAAGTGATGAGATCTGATTTGCATTTCAAAAGTATTATCTTGGCTGCTGCGTGCAGAGCAGACTGTAGGTTTGCAGAGCGATGCAGGCAGAGATGGCAGTGGCGTGGACCAGGGCGGTGGCAGCGGAAGGAGGGAAAAGTGGAAAGATCTGAGATACGATCGATGACGCTTGCTGGTTGGTTGCTTCTGGGAAGGGGAAGAGAATAATCAAGGATGTGCCTGGGCTTTTCGCTTGAGCAACCAGGTGCACAGTGGTATTTTTACTGAGATGAGCAGCTGGGGAAGGAACAGGGTTGGGCTTGGAGAAAGAGAAAAATCGAAGATGTAGCTTGGATTTGCTTAAATTTCAGATTCCTTTAGCCATCGGAATCCAGATCACAGCAGAAAATAACTGGCTCATTGAAATCCACAAGACTTGAGGAGAGTTTGATAAAGGTATGTACCATCTACGAAAGTATGGACAGAGTGACGGTGTGGTACCTGGGCAGTAACTGAACAGGGGGGCTCCGTAACCTGGGCCTCAGGTGATGGGTGGAGGGAGCAATCGCCAGAACCTAATAGTTTCTAGCTTTTCTAGAAAGAGCTGTTTGAAGGGCACATGCCAGGAGCTGAGAGGAAGCCTTGGAATAAATACTCTGCCCTCATCCTCCTGCCTCTCTGGTTTCCGTATGTGACTCGACTCGAATGGCATTTGATGCAGTGCAAGCAGATCTCATGGGCGGGTGGGGGGACCGTCCGAGTGGACACGGCCAGGAGGCAGCCAGGCCGGGCTGAAGACAGATTTCACAGTCACAGCACAGAGAGGCTTGGAAAACTAAAGATGAGGTCTGCTCACCTAAAGCTGACATGAAAGCCCGAGGTTAAGAATCAGAAGGGATCAAAGGAGACCCAAGAGAAGACAGGGAGGAAGAAACCGAGGAGAGAGAAGTGTCAAAAAAGGCAAGCGGAGAAAACGTTGGGAACGAAGTGAGCAGTCAATGGCGTCCGGCGTCGCTGACACTGGGTGAGCTGAGGACCGAACACTGACCACTGCGGTCGGCAAACGGAGACCCCCGATGAGGTGGACAGAGGCCGGGGGTGGGGCGGAGGGAGAAACAGGGTATTGAGAGAGGACGGCGAGCGGAGGACCCTTCTCTGCCATGAACAGTTACCGGGCCCTCACCCAAGATCTTTCTCCAGATTAGGATGAAGGCAGCATTTCAGTTCTGCTTTTGCATCAGATAATTTAGCTAATCTCGGTCCATATTTAAAGTGTCTTGAAACCTGTGTTGAATAAAACTTAATTTAAAAAAATCTGGTAGAAAATCTAAACCAGAACTTACAAGTTAGCCCATGAAAAGCACTCACTCCACAAAATACTCTGGTAGCTACAGCCGGTCCACCTTCTGTCTCAGAGCAAATGGGATACTTACTAGACGCCACACAGCAAAGGGCCCTAGGGACCTGGGGTAGGAGGGCAGGGGGCGTCCAGAGAGGAAAGCCTTCTTGGGAAAGTGATGTTTCAACCCAGCCCCACCGAAGAGGCAGAAGCTGGCCAAGAAAAGGGAGGCGTGGGTAGGAAGAGAAAGCGGACTAAACACTCTAAAGAAAGAGAACAGCCTATGGCAGTCTGTCACACCTGAGGGATGACAAGAAGCCCAGGAGGGGCTGGAGCAGAGTGAGCGACTGGATGCGTGAGGCTGGAGAAGCCTGTGTGAGACTGCTGAGTCACTGTTTTTAAAAAGAAGAAAAAAAAAAGAAAGAAATTCTGCACTAATTTTGATTCCATATTTTCTCAACTACCTTAAGGAAATGATTGAACCTCTGTGTGCTGCCATGACCTTGTGCTCAGCGTGGGGTCGGTGAAGCACTGGAAGTACGAAGGGGCCTTTGGACGTTCCCCAACGCTTAAAGAAGGTTTCGATGAAACATAAGAGATACAGATGATTAGCTCAGTGTTTCGGCTTTTTGCTTATTTTCATGCTCTGTAGCAATATCTTGGGAACAAAGAGCTTGTAACGGAGTCGGAGGCGGTATCAGAAGCCTGGACAGAACCTCTCCGTCGTGTGGGGGCTGCAGCCAACGGATAAATGGGAACTACAGTCACTGGTGAGCTGCGGGCTCCTCGGCCAGTCAGCCCTGGGCAGTTCTAGGAAAGAGCTAGATTTATGTTTTTATCGAAAAAAAAAAAAAAGAATCGCAGATGGGAATACAGGCCTATCCAAAGGTATTAAAAAAAACCCATGTTTTCCCAATTAAACGTGATGGGCTTTGATACACTGAAGGGACTGTTAAAGAATGTTAAGAATTGAAAAACTACCACTTTACATCAAGAATCCCAGGATAGCCCCACAAACTAAAAATCAAGTTTGGGTTCTCGTCACGGGAGGGGGAGCACACCACAGCCACCATCACCTCCGGAGCCCGGAGCCCAGCCCCACCAGTGGCTAGCCTGCAGCCTTGCTCATGTAACTTAACATCTCCATGCCTCAGTTTCCCTGGTTAGAACATGGGGATCGCAGCAGAACCTACCTCACAGGCTCGTGAGGATTAAGGAGGCAGGACACGTTAAAGTGCTCGGAAAAGTACCTGGCCATAAAAATGTTAGGTGTCGTTAGCACCTGCCATGAAGTTTATAAATCCATAATAAACCTTTGCCTACTAGGAAAACCGTCATCATTGAGCCAAAGCCCATCCTCCCGAGGTGTTTTTATAGGGTGGAACCCTGAAGGGGTCTGGAAGAGCCGACTCACCGGTCGTGCCCGTAGGACAGTTGGTGCACACCACCTCCTGTGTCTTGGGGACGACGGCACAACTTGAGCCCCCGGGACATGGACAGGGTTGGCAGTCGGAGGAGGTGCCCAGGGATGAGTCTCCATAGTACCCATCACTGCACCGCTCGCACTGCGGGCCGGCTGTGTTGTCTCTGCAGTTACAAACACCTATTTGGAGAGCAGGCATGAGAACACGGGCAAGGACGCAAGCGAGTAAGACGACGGGCATTTCCCCCCGACCTGCTAGAGAGAATTTAGGTCTAGCGGCCCCCGGAGGTCATCTTCTCACCTGTCTCAGGGTCACAGGTCTCGCTGTGCCCGTTGCAGGCGCACGGCACACACGGACTGTATGGCCCGAGACTCGGAGTCTCTCTTCTGTAGCCCGAGAGGCACGTCTCGCAGAACTGCCCTCCGTACCCCGCGGGACAGGTGCAGGCCTCCACCCACGTTGCAGGGACCCCAGGCCCAGGACGGGCACTTGCCAGGGTGACATCGTCCAAATATCCGGCACCTGCGTGTGGTGTGAAAACAATCACTGAGCTGGCTTCCGGTTTCTAAAAGCTCACGAAACGTCAAGACCGTTAGAGTAACCAGACCCAAAATGCCAGAGACGATCAACCATTACTTTATTTCATTTATTCGAGAGGACAACTAGAAAATAGCATTTAGAACAATCATGCGGTCCCTGGTGCTGATAAGTGTCTGGAATGATGGTAGAGCACACTTATATTTTTAATCACACACACAGACTGGTGGATTTTATAGTTCTTCCAATCACCAATATGAAAAATCAAAGGCACTGAATAATAACCCGGGACAATTAGGGATCAGAGCAAGCATGTGGGGAACGGAAAGAGTTTAGGTCTGTCGCCGTTAAGCAATGTTTTTGTTCTGCTGCTGCAGGACGAGGAAGCAGCGAAAGCACCTGTCAACAGGCGCCACTCGATTACATTTTTCGCGCTGTATAAGACAGCGAAAATGACAAGTTCTGACGCTCAGGGCTACTTTGACAAATACGCAATTATTCCAAAGCCATTATGCCACATATCACAATGCTTTCCCATTTCCAGAAGAAAATAAGAACAGAAAAAGCCTTATACTGGCTTAGACAGATGGTCCATCTAACCTAACAGTGCCTGTGACAGCCTCGGCAGGGACATCCTGTGGAAGAGGCAGGCCCTGATTATGTCCTCATGTCTCCTTTTAATTTCCATTCTACTCCTGTCTCTCGCAGACTATGTTTCAAGTATTTTTCCCCATGTTACGAAATACCACTTGTTGCTTATATAATTCGTAGCAATTGACAACCTGAGGCTAAAGGATGTCTCTTCTAGTACTGCCTTGAACTTAGTGAACTTCTAATATGTTTATGGTTTTGTTTTGTTTTGTTTTGTTTTTTCCAACAGTTAGATCCTGAGATACATCTCCACGGGTTAATGTGCTTCCAACTTTAAACATCCTTAAGTCTTCCCACCCTGAAAGAACTCTTCCTTCAATCTTGTCCCTGCTCCCGAATCAGTCCGCTTCTTTTTCTTCTCTTGCAGCCAAACTTCTTAAAAGAATAACCTTTATTTTACTTCTTGATCTTCAAATTACTTATCAAAGCATGACAATCTAACTTCGGTTTCAATACCTCTTAAAAACAAAAACAGACCAAAACCTCACCAATGACTCCTTAGTCACTCAGTCCAAAATCCAATGGTATTATCTTCCTAACTTTGTTGTTTCTCCTCCTTAAAATTTTATTTCTCTCTAGAGTCTCAGGTCATGATCCTTAAATAGCTAGGTTTCCAGAACTACATCTTCTTTTCTATTTCTATATTTTCTGTCCTATTTGCAGGTTTAAAAATCGCTGCCCATATGTTGACAACCTTTTAATTCTAGATCTCCAGTACTAACTTCTTTCTAAGCCCTAGATCCATATTTCTAACTACTACTTAGAAGACATTTTCAACTAGCTATTCATGCAGGCTTCTCAAAAATCAACACATCTTAGAACTTTGAGGGCATTATGCTAAGGGAAATAGACTGAGAAAGACAAATACCATAGATCTAACTTAATGTGGTCTGTAAGAAAAATGCAAAACAAAACAATGAATTCATAGATATAGAGAAGAGATTGGAGGTTGCTGGGGGGAGGAGGGGTGAAATGGGTGAAGGGAATCTAAAGGCCTAAACTTCCACGTATAAAATAAATAAGTCACGGGGATGTGATATATATAGCATGGCGACCATAGTTAATAATACTGCGCTGCATGTTGGAAAGTTGCTGAAAGAGAGTAAATCTTCAAACTTCTCATCACGAGAAATAAGTTCTGTAACTATGTATAGTGACAGATGTTAACTAGACTGATTGTGGTGCTCAATTCTCAATAGAGACAAATATTGAATCATGACATTGTACACCTGAAACTAATAAAATGTATGTTAATTAAAAGAAATCAACACACTCGAACTGCTGATGCTACACCCACGGCCACACCACCGGTCACACTCACCTTCCCCAAACAGTTTTACTTTGCTACAGAAAAAGGTCCTCATTAAAAAAAAAAAAAAAAGTTTATAAAAAAAAATTTTAAAGGCATCCTTAAAACTGCTTTGTTTATCTAAAATTATAACGAATGGTCATTCAGTAATTTATAATTATTCATAATTTAGCCAATGGTTAAAAGCCTTGATAATTACATAGCAATAAATAAAAAGAAATGAAGGCTGAGCAATGCAAGCCAAGAGAATTACATTTAGAATTCTTAGAAGAATCTATTTATATGTAATGTAATTGCAATAGGCTTACTCATTATAAAACAATGCTGTTTACTAATTTTAGCAAATTTTCTCCAGGTCCTTGAAAGTCGTTTAAAAAATACATCATTTTTATACATAATTCATGTATAACGAGGTAGTTTATACCACTTCCTTAGGCTCCGTATTATAGTATTAGGACTTTGGAAATAAACTGCATTATTATGAATCCTTCTACCTAATCGTATTTTTAAACAATTCTAAATTATATCATAACTTACTTCTCTCGCTATAGGTCCCACGGATCTTGATAGAGGTCAAATTGGTAAGGAGCTTCTGAAATTCAAAAGGGGTCAGCGTAGGTCTCCAAGGATAATCTGTCGCTTCGTGGAGCCTGGAGAGAAAGAAAGGGCCAAGTCTGGAAGGACAGTTCTGGGTGCTGAGAAAGTATTTCTCACTCGGTTATGCCACCGACAATGCAATACTCTGACGATCTAACCAAGTCAATGAGCCTGCTGCTCTGACAGTGTAACTGACAAGGGGATAGATAAGCACAGGGAAGGCTCCCTCTCACAAAGTCCCTCTCAAACACAAGAAGTTTTCTTCCACATTCACCTTGAGGCCCAATAAGCTTATATAAAGAAACCACTTTCATAATTCTGGCCGTGTCAGATTTTACAGAGAAGATGGTCTTACCTGAAGACGTACTTCACAGTGGTCTCACTCGGATAGGAATTGCCCTGAGCAATCAAGGGCACGGACACTCTGAGGCCGGCGCCCTCAAGCAGCAGGTCTTCTGCAGAGAGGCGAGTGTCTCGCCTGTCCACGCGAAAGGAGAAGGAGAGGTTCTGACCATAACTCCACACCTGCTTGCCCAAGAACTTCGCTGGAAGGCAGACACAAGGGTGCAAGATCGTGAAAATGAGACTCCAGGGGAGCACGCTTCGGCCAGAATGCTTTCCAGCCTCACTTACCAGGAGCAATGAAGTATCTAGGAAAGTAGCTGTCTGAGATGACGGCCACATCCTGCCTCTCGGAGGACCACTCCAGTGATGCTTCAGAGCCATCCCTTTGTTCTGCACGCCACCCATCCTCATCTGCAACAGAGGATGAAAATGTGAGAGCCACTGCATCATAAACACCCTGAATTCAGGTCCTCTATGTACCACGAAAATGTACAGAAAGTTTATGGAAAGACATCAATGCAAGTTTTTGAATAAACGGATCCTTACAACAGTGCCTATATATGCTATATCCCTTAAGCTATATTTTGCTTTATTTTCTATAACATTTATACTCACTACAGTATATTCTAAAACCATATGTACATTTTCATTAAACTAAAAAAAAAGCTGAAAAAGAAAAATCATGTGCATTAAAAAACATCGAGTGCTGCCACGATCGAAATATC
The DNA here is from genome assembly GCF_000325575.1 of Pteropus alecto. Classification (NCBI taxonomy): domain Eukaryota; kingdom Metazoa; phylum Chordata; class Mammalia; order Chiroptera; family Pteropodidae; genus Pteropus; species Pteropus alecto. The sequence goes on from NW_006432945.1 coordinate 8,376,118, forward strand.
CTCAAAGAGATATTGATATATTTTTTTTTAAAAAATACTGTAGGAGTCGTCTCACATTTCTAGGGAACAGAAAGAAAGGTCTAAATTACCAGTCTGGAAGGTAGAGGTTATAGGATAAACACTGTAGCCAACGGCATTTGTACAGACAGAAGAATGGCCAAAGCAGAAACAGGGCGTACAGCCCCTAGGGTTAGATGGTTCCAGATTAAAAAACCCAGGTTTGCATCTGAAAAAGATTAAGACAAAATCAGGCATTTTTTTTTTTTGGACTGGAAATCTGATAACAAAGAAAACACAATACAGCTTCAGAAAGGATGCGCTACCTCTCACAGTTGAAGCCTTCGACATTGTCTTTGCAAACACATCTTCCTGTTTCAATATTACATTCGTCGATGCTGCCAGAAGGATTACATGAGCATGGCCTGTTGGATGGAAAACGGAACAAAACAATGAGATAAGAGAAAGGAGAAAAGAAATTCCACTCTTCAAGTCAACCTTTTGTTTTACATGTTAATAGATCTTTTTAAAAGAAGAAATATGTAATAGAACAAAATGAATCCTAAAGTTTTTTTTCTACTTGGATTTGGTTTCAGTCAAGGATACTCATTACATTTAGATATTAATCTAATATCTTGATCTCTGTACAAAACAATCCTGGATCATCATTACAGCTAGAAGTCTCGAATCTTGCTGACAATTATTTTGGAAAAAATGTTCGTAACTGCTGCATAAGCCGCAAGGTCTGTTATTATGAATCAACTACATTTAGCTTCTGCCCCCTTCTTTTGGTTTTGAAAAAAATCTTACCTGCACCCTGCCTCAGTGAGAGAATGGAATCCAGGCTGGCAATGGTCACACTTGTCGCCCATGACTCCCGGCTTACAGCTACATCTGCCATAGCTATCGCACTGCGTGCTGAGAGAACCTGAAATTTAAAGAGCCTGTCAACCACCAGATATGTAAGCAAAATTAATGTCAAAGAAAGAAAACTGGTAACTGAAAACATTGCCGGAAAGCCAGCGTCTAAACTCTACACGATTCCAGAGAGGATAAAGATCAAATTCTAAATCAGAATTCTCTCAAGATCATACCCTTTTGAGCCACGACATTTTAACTGTCCAGACAAACACCCTACTCATCAGTGCCGAACAGCACTAACAAGTCACTCTGTACCGGATGGTCAACTGGACAATCATCAGTCACGTGTCGGTGGGAAAGCACAGGCTCCTTCAGACTCGTGTCCAGAACTTAAGTATATACCAGCTTGAACAACAAAAGTAAAGGTCAAACTCTTGAAAGAGTAGAATGGATTAAGAGTACATTGAATATTTCTGAACACACACCAACATGAAAAAGCCCAGCCCGCTAAGGATTTCAGACTAAACAAAATCATCAACAAGGAAGAACTCACGACGCGGCTAACCTTTTACCATCGAAGTTCAGATGGTCTCTATGATCTTGCTGCTAATTATTTACACGATCGTCACTCAGGCCAACCCCAGTTTTATACACAGCAGGAAAATCATCTGGAAGTTCAGCTTGGTTAAAGCGAGCGGACGTGCGGGGTACAGGCAGATCCTGAGCCGTTTACATGTTACGACGATGCACGCATCTGCACCTGGCATGTGCGAATGCCTAGAAAGCGGCCTTACTGTCTGGGGGCTCAGGGATGCCTATTTTGTCTTTCGGCCCCCGAGGTGAAGCGGATGCTTCCTGTCACTTACCAACAGGACTGCAGTGGCACGGAGAGCAGGCTTCCTTGTTCCCAAGGCGGAAGAAATTCTCCCGGCACCTCTCACAGCTGGCGCCGTCGGTGTTATCCTGGCAGTTGGTACAGTGGCCACCGTGGCCGGTGGAACGGTATAGTTCAGGGTCGAAGTAGCACTCCTGTGATCGGCCATTGCAGTCACAGGCTGTCAGCCGAAACACAGGGGTTAAGTCGGATCCATGTTCCTTTACGAATAGCGTTTTACAAGACTCAAAACCAAACCATAATTTCTCACGTCCCTGGGACAGATAGGTGGTGGCGGGATACGAATGACCACTGGATACATTGTTCATTAAAAAAAAAAAAAAATCAGTATGTCGATAAAGGGTTTACAGAGCCAGGTTATCGGCTAAGAAAAGTTCATCCTTCTCAAAAATAGCGTCATCATCAAATATAAGGGATTTCTCTAGTTAGAAAGGACTCTCCAGGTAATTGATCATATATAATAAAAGCCAAGTCAAACTACGATTTTCCTGAATTTTATTCCTTCATCCTAATACCAACCCCAAGAACAAAGTGCCAATTTATATACCAGCCTCAATTTACCTGAACTTTTCAGGCCTCATATGGTTCAAATACATTAAGATACTTTCAAAGTGCCAGATTACTTGCATATCCAGAGGAGAGTAATCTGAGACACATGAGTTAAGATCAGTGCCTCTGTGGATGGAAATCGAGATCCACTAGGTACGTCCATCCACTGGGGGTGCCACGATGCCAGCCGGGTCATCCGTTAAGCAAGTAACGATATTCCCTACAGGGCACGACCATATTTTAAGAACAAGTGTCTATAGTTCCAAAATTCTTTATTACATTCATAGTAAGATGATTTTCTCAGAATTATTGATTCTGCCCATAGGATAGGAAGTATCTTGAGCACTAAATAAAAAAGTTTTATTTGACTTGTGATAGATGAGGAAGTTGTTTTAAAATAATATTTGAATATAAAGATATATTCCTTTTTTCTTCCTTCATTTACAATCAGTTCTTTTATAGTACTATACTTGAAAACATTTTAGAAACTCGAATCGCTGGCACCGAAAATTAGAGTTGTGTTAAGGAGCTTTTATAGCTCCCTCTGGCTCCTTCATTAGCTGTTTCTCTTCCATCAGGCCTCCCTAGGTTATCCCACAGTCAACCCGGCCAGCCCCATCTCAACAGTCTGGTGCTTGGAGACTATAGGCTAGAATAGTTCCCGAGTCCACACTGTTCTAACCCGCAGTTAAAGCACATGCTTTGGCTGCTTCGTCATCAGCTGGTAAGAGAAGGCAGCTGTAATTATCTCTTCAGCAGCTCCAGCATCAAGACAATATTGTAGTATTGTCACAACCTCCAGAAGTGCTGAAGGGACCAAGGAGGAAAGCAAATTGACTGAGCTCCTCATCAAAGTCCTGTAGCTACAGCATTCAGTTCATGTGCTAGTGGGAAGCTGGCAAATATACGTTGTACTCGGTTTTCTCATGATGTTTTTGGACAGTCTCTAAATAGGACCATGGCACGAAACAGAATATTTTCCAAACACATGTGTACTTTTATTTAGATGTCACATCTTAGGAGTATTTCATTCTTTCCTTCGCCAGCCTTTGTCATGTAGCTTCCGACACTGAATACTACAGTTCAGTAAAAGAAACCCAAGCAAGTGCTTAAGAATCCTGGGAGAGGCTATAAAATTTATCTGCAAATCTGGGATTTGTTGAGAGAAAGACAAAATGAATAAGAAAATTTGCTCTAGGCAGCTTATGGAAACAGTCATAAGTTGAGGTATCGATTCTTTCTCAAGGTTTCCACCAATAATTCCTGCAAGTTCAGAATGTCATCTTTCTTATTCTTTTAGTTACCAAGAGAGTATGATTATGAAATAGTTATAAAGACATAAAAAATTATAGCTGCTTTAAAAAATTCTTATTTTTAAGTCCTTGGCAAGTCATAGGACCACATGCTTTCATAGTTCCTTCCTCCTGAGATTCTTTTATCTGTTCAGAATAAACCAAGCCATTGTGAAAAGATAAACAATGTGTTATCTCTTTCAATTTACCCTTTCCTAAGAAAACTAATATCTACTCTTCCTCCCAAAGCCACCTACTACTGCATGGTGGGAGTAGGAAGTCCTCCCCATTGTGAGGTAAAGGAAAAATAATTTTGATAAATAATCTTTTGAATGGCAGTCTTAGCCTAGAACTCATCGTACCTGACACATGTGAATCAATGACCTTGGCTGCTTGAGTAAATGACCTTTGGTAGGAAGAGGGTTATTTTAAAGGGCAACAAACACTAGAAAAAACCCTATCTTAGAGTAGGCTACATTGGCCCAGTATTTGGATCTAAGCAAAGTGCCGACCTTGAAGCTGCTGCCCCCATTCTGGAATGAGTGATCATGAAGGAAACACAAGCAGCACAGTCCATGTTTACAGCCCACTGCCCTCGTCTACAGCTTTCCTAACTGTGCATGCAGGTGACCGTTCTACGGTCCCAAAATGTGGAAGAAACACTGCCTTCCAGCGTTTTCCTGTCAAGGAGGAATAAGTGGAAGGCGCTCATTCCTTCTTCCACCTCTGGATGTCCTAAGACAGTTTAACGGACTGACGCCGGGGCACTCACGCAGGCACTCGCGGGCGCTCTCGGCAGTTGCCCTCCTCCACGGCCGGTCATTGAAGAAAGGAAGACACTTTTCACAGTCTACTCCATAGGTATTATGCTTGCAGTTACACACCAGCTTGCCAAATTCGTTCTTCACACACTCGCTTGCGTGTCCATTACATTTACACCTGGGAAGAGAAGAGACGCTCGAAAATACGAAACAGCTACCAAGTCCCAGGAATGGATGCAGACGCGTGATGTACACAGAGAACTAAAAACAACCACAGAACGTTCCTGAGTTTACCATTCAAAACTGTAAACTGAGGAACTGAGCCAGATTAAGTAATAGCTGTCTGAATGCGTGGTATGAGGAAAAAATAAATCAGGGAAAAAAAAAAAAAGTAGTTCTATTTAACAGGGGATGGGGCATTAACCAGACAAGAGAAGAAAGTTTCTAACATCTGAGGACATCTGTACGATCACTTCCTGAAGCCACACGTGTCAAGAAGCAGCCAAGGGCACTGGTTAAAAAGAGCAGGGACTCTGAAGCCAGGTTGCCTGGGTTTGAGACCCTGTCCTGTGACTTACTGATGTAATTTAACTTCTATGCTTTACCTGTAAAACAGGGATGATGACAACGTCTATTTCACAGAGTTCTTGGGAGGATCAAGAAGTTGCTTTACTTAATGCCTAGGACTGCACGGGCACATGACAAGTCAGTAATTATGTCAGCAATGATCGGCCACAGTGATTTCAAAGACTTCTGATCCGAAGGTAGCAAGAGACACTGGATCCTTCACCACCACATGCATCTCTGGTACCCTGACACTGCTCAGGCTGTTTGGGGTCAGAATGCCCCGAGCACACCTTCGATGCAGGTACAGCAGGAACTAAGGGCTCACGGAAGTCCGGGTGAGCACTACCGTGCACTCCAGGGCACTGACAAGCCCCTCACTGCTTCCTCAAAGATAGCGTTCAGTTCCATAGCTTCGGCTACCACTCAATAAGACACCCAAACACTTCTGAAACATCTATAGTAGCGGTCCTCAACCTCTATGACACCAGGGACCAGTGTTCCTATGAGAATCTAATGCCTGATGATCTGAGGCGGTGCTGCTGGCGCTGGAGAGCGGCTGCAGATACAGATGAAGCTTGGCTGGCTCGCCCTCCGCTCACCTCCTGCTGTGCCATCCAGTTCCTAACAGGCCATGGGCCAGAACTGGTCTGCGGCCCAGGGGTTGGGGACCTCTGATCTCCAGAGTAACCAGGATGAGTCACAAATTTATATCTCCAGCTCTCAGGCTTTTCCCAAGCTCCTTGACTGCTGCACAAATTTAGATGTCCTCCGTGACCTAAAATTTTTACATGTCTCCAACTAAACTCATCATCTCCCCAAATCATCTCATCTTCCCCACTTACTTCAATGGTACCACCATTCTCCTGATCATTAGACCTGAAAATCCTCTTTGACTAAATCCCAATAGTCCAACCTTCATAATCAGACACATCTAAATGTTCCTTTCCACTCTGCTGTCACCGCCCTCATGCCAGGTATGTGTCACCTAACACCTACACCATACAACACCATTAACAGGATTCTAAATTCGCTAGAGCACACTCTATTTTCACCTCGCTCACAACTAGCCCTTCTAACCCACTGTTTTGATATCATAGCCCTACTCCAAAGATGTTCATGATTTCTCATTGGTTACCGTTTCTGTCAACTTTCCCATACCAGGCACACTGTATACAAAAATAATGTTTCTGCTCGTCAGACCTCATGGTCTCATACAAGGTGGGGGAAGTCCAAGATTCTTTCTGCTGTCTAAGGTCACTGGCTACCAAACTTCTCTCTGGTTTGCAACATACAAATTCGTGTAAGAGGTTTTCCTTGGATCATGTAGGTTTACATCACATCACAAGCCCACCCTCCTGCACTGGACCCAGACATCCTCTCCACTCATCGAAATTCTGCCCCTTCTCCAAGGCTCAGATTAGAGCCTATCTGCTTCTCTAGCCTGACAGTTCTGTGGCGTTCTCTGACAAATGGCATCTTTTTACGTAAAACATGACACTGTACTAGTATTTAATTTTTCACATATTCACACACTGCCTGCCTTATTCATTTGTAGGATCCTAAGAGGTCAGGTTCTTCCCAGCAGGTGAACGTCAGCCTTACACTGCACTCAGTAGTTTCATCATGCCTACTATACAGCTTTGCACTTAAATGCTTAGCAAGAATTCACTAATTGTTAAGAAAACCTAATTACTTTGTTTCTAGGATAATGAGGTCTAACAACATTATTAATATAGTTGTAAACAAGTTGCTACATTCGTTTCTAAACCAGAGCTCCAATCGCTTTTAAAGTTTTTAACAGTTTACTTACCTACCACCCACAGCGAAATCGGAGATTGCATAATAATAGGACTTCAGAACTTTGGGGTCATTAAACACTTCGTCCCCAAAAGTGTTCAGGCGATTGAGAGTTACTCTGATGTCAGTGGCAGTTACCCATTCCTGTCAGAAAACAAAAACAAAACAGAAAAGTCGAGTAATGGGGCTGAAGAGGAGAGACATAAATGAGACAAAATTTTCTCAACAGTTAATGCGTCATTTAACGCATGTCCTTCCAGCATTAAATCTATTACAGTACCCAATGGCTCCTTTAATTTCCTAATGTTTTTCTCTTTCCTGACTCTTCCTTTCTTTGATCTAAATTGTTACTTTACCACTCGGAGTCCCCCAAAGCAGGAATAATGCTAGTTTCTTCACAAGGCTACTGAGAGTCTTAAATGAAACATACTTTTAAACGCCTAACATACATTAGGCATTCAGTACACATGTCCCTTCTCTCCACCCTGTATCCACACCCCAAATCCAGTCAGAGACACCAGCATAGAGCTCAGGTATCACCACACCTGTGCTAAATATCACTACCTCCTCCTGTTTTGTACCATCTCTCTCTCCTTCCAAAACCCAGTCCACTACTGACAGACCTGGGAGAGACACGCAAGTGTAAGTAATAAATTATTACACTGGCCTGAACCAAGCCGTGTCGGTCCTTGTCTTGAGCCTTCCCACAATTTCGCTTCTCTGTGAGGCCTTCCCTGGCCGCCCCAATTAATCGCTACCCTCCCCCCAACTCCCAATTTCCCTTCCCTATTTTATTCATATCGTCCGTTTTTGCCACCATCACCACGGGATTGTAAGCCCAACGAAGGCAGGCATTGTTCGTCTTGTTCACTGCAGTTTACCTAGTGCTTAGGTTCGAGCAGGCGCTCAAATAACATTCACTGAGCAAATGACCGGATTTGAAGAAACCACTACGAGTCGCTTGGTAGGTGCACCATCACGGCAGAGGATAGGAATGAAGGCTGTATGGGTTTCCCCTAGGCTTTAGGAAACCTAAGCACTTATAACAAATGCCCTTTCACTGAGCTAATCTTAGGCAGCTGTTTACGTCTGTGGTAGACTGTTACGATGATGACGACAACGAATGCTGTCTGCCAGCGTCCACACCCTGTGAATTCCCTTCCCACGCGGATCCTGGGCTGGGTGAGGGGACATGAGCAAACGTGACACGAGCAGAGGATGGATAAGCATTTGTGCGCTGGTACTTACCCTATCGGAATACTTCCACCGTCACGTGAAAAAGCCTAACCTAGCCTCCTGGAGGGTCTAAGACCACAGGGAGAGAGAGACCCAGCTCCCAGCTCACCTGCCCGTGGGTGAGCCCAGGGTTACACAGAACCATGAGAAATAACAACATCATGGTTGTCTAAAACTTTTAAGTTTGGAGTGGTAAATTACATATAACCACCTGAAGGTACCATTTCCACTGTAAGCCCTCTCCTGGGACCGCATCTCAGAATCACCTACAGAGACGTAACGAGCAAGGGCGTCTGTGTTTTTGGAAGACACCACATGAGACGGGGAGACATTCCCCTGACGAGGAACCTCTGCGGACACCATGCCGGACACCTGGCACAAAGCACAGCACAGGGAGCCCAGAGAAGCGAATCTCCATGAAGCCTCCACGTGTAATTAGAAGGGAGAAAAGATGATGACCTCACCACGTCCAAACCTGGAAGTCCAAGAACAACTCCCACGCATGGCCGTGATGTTAGGGACCTTTCAGTTGTCTGCAACGTAAGTAGCTAAACATAGCTTTGTGTTTAATGTTTAATATATCTTGTACAGCCTTCACCTTTATCACGGGTCTTCTGAATCAAAGCTTCTCAAGGGCTGAATCTAAGCCAATTTTTTTTTTCCATAATGGGCGCCTTAAAAAGAGCAGACTCTCGAGCAAGACTGTCTATGTTTTGAATGCCAGTTCTGCCCCTGAAAGCAGTGACTTAGGGCAAGTTATTTCATCCTTCCTGGGCCTCTGATTCCCCATCTGTAAATGGGGAATAATAAGAGCTGAGTTAATGTATCTAATAGATCTAAAGGGCTTAGCACAATGTTTGTCACGTTGTGGCACATTCTAGTAAAGTGCTACAATAAACGCTAATCGTTATTCTAAACCAATACGTGCTTAGTAACAGTCATATGCAACAAAACCGGGAAGAGTTTCCTCTCCCTGTCTGGCACGCCACAGAGGCAGAGGGAGCAATGAGGAGAGAGGCCAACTGCTTCTGCCCTCATTTTCAGATCAGCTAAAAGTCAAATCCGTGAACCCCCTTGGCAACTGGATATCAGAGCCAGAGCTCTTACATCCAGAGACACATGATTAACATTTCTGCGTAATAACACCAGCTAACCAAATCTACTGCATGTGCCCAGAGCATTTTTACCACATTTAGTCTCACGAGTTCCTGTGGAATAAACAGTGGCAAACATCAGAATTCCTATAGCTGGGGGAACTGCTTCCAGACAGGCTGACGAGGCATACAGTTAGCGAAGGTGCCAGAAAACCCACAGCCGCTTCACGTAACTGCTTTTTCCTACTGACGATACTGCTGCCTCTCCAGGACAGTAAAACGCAGTAATTTGTGTGGGGAGAAACAAAGTGAGCAAGTGTTTTCTGGCTGGTCCACTTAAAGGGTATTTGTAGATCGCTTCTCTCCTAGGCATTCAGCCTCTCGCTTTTTCATCTCTCGACGTCAGCCATTCTTCCTGCTGTTCGTTGGGAACACCTCTTACTGCCAATGCAAGAACCACTTTCTGAAAGGCTTTTGCAAACCCATTTCTTGCTTGCTGTAACCTCAGAGTTTACCAAGATCAAGATTTATAAATTCCCAGCGACCGACAGAGATACAGTGAAAGGGAAGAACTAGCCTCACAGAGGAATATATTCTCCGCTATTGCCACTGTCCAAAACCTTACACCAAATTAGAGAAAGAGTCTCAAACATCATCAATTGCAGAGAGAAAGAACGAGAAGACACGAAAGCATCAAAGACCCTCCGAAAGGGATGGGATTCCCTACTGAGAAGCCATAATAGTGTTTCATAAAATGTACGTAGCCTTTGCAAACCCACATCCAGCATTTCTTGTCTCAATTAATACAGGCTGCCCTCATTTAGATGTTAGCGTTGGCCACAGGGCAGAATCATCCCTAATTCTGTGTTAATGGGCCAAGCATGGCATGAGACTCACCAGTCTCTGCATCATCAAACAGACACAACGTAAGAAAAATTCACAGAAATCTAAGCAATACAGAAAGATTCCCTATTATGGTGTGTAAGAAATACGCACGCGGAATTCACGAGAAAAAGGAAATCTTTAATTCCTTCTATTGTTAAATAGGAAGACGTTTCTATCACAATGCTTAAGCGCTATACCAGGTGTACCTAAATTTCTATCCTGTCACAAACACCAGTGCTTTTAGGTGATGAGGAGTTTTCATACTGATTGGCAATGGTGCCAGATAAACCCAACCAAAATCCCCATCATAATGAAGGAAGGTGGCATTCTTAACTATCTTACTTTGATTGTTCCATCTTGGTAATAAAATATTTTTTGTTTTGTCCAATCAAAGAAGAGGTAAGAAAGGAGACAAGATTAGTTCAAATCCTCTCTTCCAAAAGACAGAAGCAAAATGTTTCCATCTCAAGTACACACACTGAAGTTAAAATTGTCCGACTTTTAAAAGAATCTGTACAGTTTACATATCCCAGGATACATCTGCAAGTGCCTGAGAACCTAAGAACAAACATCGACTGGGCAACGGGAGCAAACTGCTTTCCTTCCCCCACTCAGAGGACGCAGGGGAGCAGAATAAAGTACACTGTCCGTCTTGCTGGAGCAGATTCTACTCCCTCGAGCCCTCACGGCAGAAGCGGGACTGCGGCCCCCATCACACCACTTCCCGCATCCTGGATGGAGAAAACCCCGCTGGCTCCAAAGCCAGCCTCTGGCGGGCGGCCTACCTGCAGCACAGGGCTGTTGTCGAAGTTGTAGGCGCTGGGTCTTCCTTCTAGGGTCGAAAAGGCCACGTTGCCCCCGGTGAGAGGGGAAATGTCACTGAATTCATCTGTGCACAAGGCCTGCTGCTCGTCCTCTCCTGTCCTGATGAAGCCGCGGTTTGCCTTCGAGTAGGTGTTCTCGCAGGAGCCGCTGTAGTACTGGTAAGGGGCCCAGCGCCCATCTTCCCGCGTGCGCTTGTAAATGGCGAAGCTCTCTGGCCGGCTGGTGTGGAACTTGAGGCGCACGTATGTGATGTCGAAGGCTTTTCCTGGGGGAGAGACATATCGAAGTTCTCAAGTCATGTGTACGAAGCAAAGAAATCCTCTCTATCCCCAGTTTGCTTTGGAACTTGGTAAAGAAAGAAGATACAGACCACCCTGTGCACACCAGACTAAGAAAGTTCCAGAACACACAACACGCCGGCCACATCCAACAGGCTCTCCTAAACCTGGAAACAGTGCACATTTCCCCATAGAAACGGCAAGTTATATGCAGTTCACAGTCAGCTCATAAAAGCCTGTTTAAGATGCACATCGCTGAAATTTTGCCTGCCATGAAAAAGTGTCATATATTAGTACTGGACGTATGCTATTAAACGAAAATAAAATCAAATTAAAAAGCGCATTTATTCCTAATGCTGGGGCTTCAGCAAATTAATTAAAAGATAACAAAGAATGTTTGTTGACTTTCTAAATGGGTCTTCTGGGCACTTCTGAATTTTAAAAAGCTCACCCTTTATTAACTGTAATATTACTTCTTGATGCAGGAAGAATATTATTGGCACTAATATGCAACTTATCTACCAGGTTAAGAAAGATAAATTTGAGAAAGGACAGTGATTGAGATATGGGGCAGAGACCAGAGCAGGAAAAAAATTCCGAACAAAGCCCCGAACAAAGACACAGAAGAGAAAAAAGGAGAAAGGCCGTTTAGAGACATTGTGTTTGAACATCTTCAAAAGAGAATATGTGAGAGGCGAACTCTGGTCGGGGAAGGGCAGCCAAAGACAGGAGGCAGGGGACTGCGGAACCTCTGGAAGAAGAGTCCATGGGTCAGGCAGCTCCCTGCAGCTGCCAGAGCACCGTCTGGAAGTGGGCAGCTTGGCTGCCGGCCAGTGTGGCTTCAGGTGGGTAAGAGATAACGTGCACCTGTTTTTCATCACCGCTCGTTCATAAATTGAGTCTTTCTATCTCTGACCATATCTTTGCTACCTCTATGCTGCAGTGAAGATCACCATTTGGTCAACAAGTATTGGCTCAGTCCTCTGCTATATATAGACTTTGGGGGACAGGATATGTTAGACATAAGTGTCCTTGCATCAAGGAGCTTACACTCTTTTCTCCCCAAGTGAATTGACTCCACAGGAAGAACCATCCTAACCCTCTCCTCCAAAGCCCACAGAAGAGGAAATCCTGCACTCTTGGAAGCGTTAGGGAGAGACTTACTTCTGCCATTCCCTCACTTCCTCGTACCCCTCAACCCGGCGGGGGGAGGAGGAGTGAGCTCACGTGACGCCTGGGATCTCATCTCCTCAGCTCTCTCTCTAGCTGCCTGAGTCCTTCGCCTCCCCTGCACTCAGTGCAAGACAGCACCTCTGCCTCTGTGCGGGAGGCGTGCTGTCGTCCTGCTGTGGATCTGGGACTACGAGCGTGGGGGGCGGGGGTTCAACTGCAGCGAGGATGTGGTGGGGGAGGAGAGAGGAAGAGCAGAAAGCCCATGGAAGCTAGACGTCCAGGCTCTGTCCTTCCCTCCAGTCTTATCCACCGTAACACTGATATGATGAGCCATATTTGACTCTATTCCGTCAAAGAGTCCAGATCTTAAAAGAGAAGCTTGATTAACTGTCTCCTATATACACGAAACACACACATGTACAGTCTGGAACACAAAGCTTGCGGCATGCCGAGACCGAGCTCAGGTCCTGGCTCCTTCGATTACTAGCTGTGTGATTTCTGCTCCCTCATTTTCCCCTCTGTAAAAATGAGGATGATAATCCCGAGCCACCTACTTCAAAGAGTTGTTAGAAGGTCAGACAAAGACCTTGCATATATTTGATTAAGTGTAAAACTCTAGACAAATGTAAAGTATTACAATAGGGTTTAGAAGAGAATTCCTGAACCAGGATCTTGGATATACTCATGCACGAGGGCCTACCTGAACCAGGAACTACCTGGTACAGTTGCCGAAGGGCATTATACAAGCCTGGATCCTCTACCCAGGGTGCACTGCAACATTTCGCCTAGTCAAAGGTCATGGAAATATAGTTTACAAGCCTCCTGTTAAAAGAATGCAAATTTAAACCTGTATCTCTTTACTATGTCAAAAATGTCAAGATATCACATTTGAATGAGGGTGAGATTATAATACAGTATCTATGGCATTCCAGAGATTATCTAAGACATTCCAGAATGCTAAAACAATTTAGTTTTACTGAGTAGGTGGCTTGGGATGCTCAAAGGCTTACTCACTATCTCCAGATTATAGATTACCCTTGCTTTTCTACTCTCTCTAAATTTTTGACATCTCATTGTTCTTTAGCAATCCAACCTGCAGGAGATAGGATCAAAGGAGAGAAGGTAAAATGGATCAGGGTATCCTGTGTTTGAGGCCAACATCTGCACCACAAAGCCACACTCTGAAAGAAACGAGGGTATGTGGTCACTCTCACTGCTGGCCGTGACTTTGCTAGCATTAAACTTTGAAGCAGCCTCTTTCGCTGGCGCTAGCCTTCCCTCACCAAGCCTCCTTTTCGGAGCTGTCCTTCTCATCCTAACCTAAAGCCACAGTTGGAGGAGGAAGTCTGCAGAGTCGAGGAGCACATGCTCCACACCACAAGACGGCCACGCGCACTGCCCTCAGAGCCGCTGGCAGTCCAGCAGTGGCTACAGACGACCGCCATTCCATGTGACAGGGGACATGCATGCTGCTTTGGGAGTACGGAGAAAAGTCATCTAATCCAGATTTGTGAGGTCAAGAAACGTTTTCTAGGGGAAGTGCCACCTAAATCCAAGACCTGAGAAATGCAGAGGAACTAGCTAAGCACACAGGGCAGATGACACAGCATGTATGAAAGCCCAGAGGACAGACATGAACACTGGGGGAAGAAGAGGCTAGAGATGAGCTGACAGGAAGCAGAGCGCCCAGGCCTGAAGCCGCGATAAAAAGCCATTGCGATTTAAGGACGGCGGCAAGCCACTGAAGAATTCAGATCAGGAGATACGCGAGCTGATTTGATTTTTAGAAAGATCACTCTGACCACTGTGTGGAGATTAGGTTAGAAGGGGCAGGACCAAAGGTGGAGGAAACAGTTAGGATGTGGAAGAAATCCTGGAGAGATGACAGTGGCTAAACTAAGAAGGAGGGCCAGCTGGAATGGAGAGAAATGAGTGGACCTGAGGTGTAGGGAGCAGACAGTTAAGAGTAACTTGGTAACTGATGGAGGGTGATGGGGAACAGAAGCCATTCCTGAAAAGCCTACTTTTACCCTGCTGACTTTCTGTTTCATTGTCCAATCTTCTTTTACTTATTCCATAAGATAGAAGGATTAAAAATAATACTTAGTTTCCTAGTTTAAAAAAAAAAAAAACAACCAAATGGTGACTAGTCCCACCGGCTGAAACAGAGAACAGAGGAGGTGAGGCGGGACTGGAGGCGGGGGTGGAGGGCAGCACAGGGAGATGACCGCGATTTTGGACACGCCAGTTCTGACGCATCTGCGGGTCACCTAGACAAGGGGAAACACCGAGTAGGGAGCTGGATGTGAGTGTTCTGAAGGCCCATGAGAGACGCCTGCGTTAGATGGATAGAGAGTAAGACAATGACTAAAAAGTGTCCGTTGGCCTCGAGCCACAAAGGACATTGGCGAGAGCTGCCCCACGGGCCGGGATGACGATGGGTGGAAACTGAGCACGAATGGCTGAGAGGAGGTGGGAAAGCAGACGCGAGTCCAGTCCACCTGTTACGACATCTGGCTAAAGGGAAGGAGAAAGAGAAGATGAGAGCTGGAGAGAATACAGGGCCAAGAGAAGACTCTTCTCCTTTGAGTGTTTTAGAGGGGAGATAAGCGTTTGCATGACACGCTGCTGTGCTCCCGTCGGCAGAGGGAAAACCAGGCTGGGAAACAGGAATGCGAGTCAGTGCTGGTGAAAGGACCGGGCCCACGCGAGAGGACACAGGCATCTCGCTGTCGACCTGGCTGCAAACGCAAACGGCTTTGTAGGTTTTAAGGTTGAAAGAGCTCCAGCTGATGACTGTGTTATTTCTGTGCAGTGAAAATCCATGGTACCTGCTAAGGGTTTGCGGGGCAAGGCCACTGGGGAGTGTTGGGTGCGGACTCCTTGAAGTATAGAAACTTCATCAGAGCCACCGTAGAGACGAGCAGAGAAAGCGGACCAGCGAAGCAGAAGGCCTGCTGGGCAGACAGGGCTGCTGGGAAGCGGGTGGAGGTCCTGGCCTCGTGTGGACATCTTCGTGCGGGTGTGACTTTCCCACAGCAGCACTCAGCACCCCCTTTACGGGAAGATCAATAAGATAAGGGGACTGGTGTTACGTCAAGGAATTTGGAATCTAACCTGAAGAAATGAGGAGGCAAATAGAGAAAATGGAGTGCAAGAGTCAAGGCTTGAGTTACCTCTGCTGTCTGGAACCACCTTCAACCACAGATAATCAAGAACTGAGAAACCAAGGACCTGGTTTTCATTCCATTCGACGGCTCACGCTCACGCTCTCTCTCCCTCTCCCTCCCTCTCGGCATACCGCCCTCCCTTCTGTCTGCTCTACCTTCTGTCTGTTCGTCCTATTCATTTCACAGCTGGCAAAGAACAAAGATCGAATTAAATGACAGGTGAACAGAAAACGGGACGAGGTCTCCCGATGTCCAGTCCAATGACAGCTACTATACTGTCTTCACACTGAGGGACACTGCAAAAGTAGACAGAACGAATGACTTTAAGGAAGAGAGGCCAAGCGAACAATTGAGAAAATCAGTTAAGTACACATTTGGAAAGTATTCCAGCAACTATACAACTAGAACATCCTCCATCCCTCAACTCACATTCATGCCCGTGAAGACTAACCATATCCTGAGAGAGACACACACCCTCAGGGAAGTATTTAGCTTCCGAAGGTTCTACTGCCCCTCCCGCTCCCCCTGCCACATTTCGTCCATAAACAAAAAGATTCAAGTGCAGATGTTGAGAAGGAAGCACACAAAATCAACTAAGACTTCCTGCTTTGAATCCTACAGTCCACGCTGGCCGAGGGAATGAGCGAAGGGACCGGGGGTGAGGGGGGGTGGGCACCTGAGCAAGGAGAATCCAGCCTTTGTTCACAGGGGGCCAAGCCAAGGAATTCCGCTTAAGCCTCCTACGCGGTGAAGTATTTCTAATCGCTCTGAGTAAGGAAGAAACCCTTCCTGTCTTAGAATTGGATTCAAGTACTGACTGCTGGGGAACATAAATGCTTCTCTGTTTTGCGCAGCTCAGAAGAATTCCATGAGCTTCTTGTAAAACAGCCTTCTTTACAATGAGGTAATGAACGACAATGGCCACACAGAATTTTGTCAAAACTTCAAAATGCCCTTCCGTGGCCTGAATTAAGATGAAGAAAACGAGTTCATTCTTAAGAATCAAATTAGGAGTCATCGATTCGCCCTTGTTCTTATGTGCTAACTCCTTAGAATCAGAAAATGATGGTTGTCCTGCAGTCAGGCTTGATCTTAGGAACGTAAAGCTTTAATACGGTTGTAGCACATCGAGTCCAGTAGAGATGATAGATGTTTAGGCTACTAAACGGGATCCTCCAAACAGTTAACGCAAACAGTAGTCACGGAAAGCAACTATTTGAAAACGTTTTCAATTTTGTTAGTGTAACTGCTGGCTGAAATAAGAGTTCCCAGGACAAAGTGTACAGCTGCGTACCAGCTGTTACTGTTCCACTGGGGCAGACAGACTGAACAAATACGGCCTCGCCAAGCAAGATGACCCAGGGCCAAGTTAATGCTGAATGTGGGATCCTCAAGGAGACACAGCCGGGTGACCAGGAAGCAGGAAGAGGAATGGCTGAGCACAAGCAGAGTGTGTGGAGATGGTCTGGGTACATGGAGTCACTCCGACTGCTGAAAAAAATGCCTGTTAAAAGGCTAGTTGCTATTGCCTAAAACTCATCTTTAAAATAGACTAGTTTTGAAAACCTATTACCCTGGTCCTTTCCCTTAAATTTCAGTTCTCCTTTATCATGGCCTCTCTCTTGTCAATCAGCTAGATGCCTACAGTGCAAGGGGACAATCCCATAGGAAGTACATCTAAATCAGCACAGCTTATGAGTAAGAAAAAGGAACCTTTCCAGCGTTGTCTAAAATAATCGATTTTTATACAAATAAATGCAATTAAAAATAGCCAATTTTTCACTGAATTTACTAAAATGAAGGCAATGGAGTTTACAGTGTGAGAAGGCGCTCCTTTCCAATGAATAAACAAAGGGCTTCGATGGTTCAAATCTCCCGAGTGTAGGCAATAAGCTCTTCCCAGCACACATACGTCACTCTCATGACAGAAAGACACGCCAGGAGGAGTAGTACTAGAATATGGAGAGTTTTGATTCCAAGCTGTCACCCAAAATATAACAGAGCAAGTAGATTAAAAGGGAAGAAGTAGAGATAACCATTTCGAATCTTTTTTTAAAGCCAATAAAATTCAACAACACAGGCTATTTATAAAAATAATGGTATGGCTCTAACAATGTAGCTAAGAGGAAAACGAAAGTTTTGAAATACATCTGCGTGATCTGGGGAAGATAAACTCATAATCTCTTAGGGAAACTAGCTGTTTCTATGAAGCACTGAAATTAAGCTAAATAAGACAGTTCTTACTCTCTCCCTATTATCCCCAAAACTACCACTTGGTACTATTGCTGAATAAGGCCATGGCACTAACCTCGTGCAGCAATCCTCCAAAAATAAAATCTTTCTGCTTGCACTGCCCAACTGCAATATCCCAAAATGCCACATACTCTTCAATAAACTGAAGGGTCCAAACTGATTTGGCTTAACACGCTAATTAAATATGAGACCGTCAGAGAGCCTTCGTGTGAACAGAGAGAATCAGAACTCCTAACCCAACACACTTGGAGGGTAATTTCAAATAGGTGCGAATTACTGTTAGAGGCTAGATAGTTTCCATTATCGAAAGATACAATAAATTGATCCTAATTTGTCTATCTTTGTCATTTTATTTGAAATCTTTGCCAGAAGAGACAAGATTCCCAAGTGAAATTCTAAGCCAAGGACGGGGCATACGCCATATTAACACGAACTCCATGCTTACGAGACTCAATACCAGCCCTAATTCAGGCTAGTAGGTCACCAGCATGCCTGAAATCCTTGAGCTGAGCTAAAGGAATGAAGCCAGCATTTACTCCCACTCATCCCAGCTCTAAACAAGAATTCTAACTACAGGGAACGGACTGACTTGTGGGATTTAATGGAGTCGCATAAAGAAAGCAAAGAAGTTAATTATAATGCTAAGGAAATAAAGAAATAGAGGCAATGACATGTAAGCTACATAAGTAAAACCCACATTTTAAAAATGTGTAATTGTTAAGCCATGAAAAGGAAAAAGACCATAATTTTATGGGAAGCCATTTCTTCTGTGATCCCACACACTATTGAGAACTGGCTATATACATTGACTTTCATCCGTAACTGAAGAATAAGGAATATGAAGTAGTAAGAAAATCTGACTGGAAAATAAATACATTCTAATATAGTCATAATGATGCAATAATAGAATAAGATCAACTCTAATACCCCCCACATATACAAAGTCACAGCTGACCAATAGTGTGCTTTTATTTATTAAACAACTATTCGCTAAGTAAATTCAAGTGAAAGTCCGCCACGATAAGCTATTCAGAATACTCCACTTTTCATTTTGCTAGAATGCCTTTTACTCACCAGTTTAATTCCCAATAGACTTGGTCCCTTATTTCCCTAGATCATATATATATATATATATTTTTGTCTTCCAAAAAAGGAAAAACTACAAATACCAGAAAATATCTTAAATACTAACACATCTTTCCCAGTTTTCACAATTGCTCTATTCCTTACCACAGCCACCCATTAGGTCAAGGTTAACAGCCATAACTGGTCTTGTGAATTCCAAGTCTCACTTTTTCCACTCATTCAACAAGTATTTATTGAGCACCCACTCTGTCATCGTTTTAGGCACTGGGGCTACAGCAGAGGATCAGACAGACAAGCCCAACTCTGCAGGGCTCAGGGTACAGTCGGGAGAGGTGAGTAAGGGATGAAAAGCAAAAATAAAAACCAAAATTTTGTGTGTCAGATGATAAATGATGTGGCGAAGAACAAAGTGAGGATAGAAATGGGAGGAGTGCCATTTAATACAGTGTCATCAGCACGACCTCACCGATGTGGATGATGTGGCATTTGAGGAGAACACTGAAGAAGGGAAACACATCTGGGGGAAGAGCATTCCAGAAGGACACATGCAAGCACCCTAAGGCAGGAGCACTCTGGCAAGTTCCAGGGACATGGAGCGGCCAGTGAGGCTGAGTAAGAGGGAATGAGGAGGGATGTATAGGAGATGGGGGTCAGAGAAGTGGAGGGGAGGAGGCGGTGCCCATCACACGCACCTCGTAGGCCATTATAGGACTGGCTTCTACTCTGAATGAGACGAAAACCCACCGGAGGATTCTGTACAGGGATTAACGTGATCTGACTAGTATTTGAAAAGGATCACTCTGGCTGCCTTATTGACAAAAAGGTTATAGAGGGGACTACACTACAAAGACAAGAAGGCCGGTCGGGGTTTGTTTTGTTTTGTTCTGTTTTGTTTGCAACCATCCAGGCGCGAGGTAATGGTAGCGTGGTCCAGGGTGGAAGCATGAGCAGTAATCAGATTCCGGCCATGTTTTCAGGGTAGAGCAGACCAGCTTTCCTGATGGATTAGATGCGAGGTGTAAGCTGTGCCATAAGCACTGAGAAAGAAGAAAGTGCCGTTTACCAAGATGGCAAAGAACATGGGAGGAACGGGAGTGGGCATGGAGTGAAAGGAAATTCGGAGTTCCATTCCGGATATTTTAAGTTTGAGATGCTCATAAAACATCTGAGTGGAGATGTCAAGTAGGCAGTTAAGACATACAAGTGTAGATTTCAGGGAGCAGTCCACGCAGGAGAGAGCAATCTGGACGTCGTCGGCTTTCAAACAGACCTGGAAGCTGTGGAACCAGACGGAAACGCCCAGGGAACGCACGCAGACAGACGACGGTTCCAGAGCTGGGTCTTGCGATATTCCAACTTTTAGACATGGAGAAGACGGGGAGGACTCAGCAAAGGAGACTCAAGAGGAGAAGCCACGGAGGCAGAAAGAGAATCAGTGGAATAAAAGTTTTAAAAACTTTTTCCAAGAAGAGGATGATCACCTGAGTCAAAAACTCCTGAAAGGCTGAGAAAGATGAAGACTGAGCGGGGCCACTGGGTTCAACAACCTGGAGGTTACTGCTGACCTTGACGACACGTGGCTTGGAAGAATGGCAGGGAAGGAAGCCAGAGAATGTGTGGAGGTGGGGGGCAGCGTGCAGAGGGTGGAGACAGCTAACAAAGACGATTCTCCAAATAATTTTGCTGTAAAGAAATGAGATGGTAGATGGAGGGGGGAAGAGAGGTTGAAGGAGAAAATGCTTTTAAAGGTGGGAATACGGCGTGTGCTATGTGGATGGAGACGATCCAGTGCAGCAGCTAAATTTACACTGAACAGTAAGGTTCTCCTCTGGTGGTGGAGACAAATTAGAGTGAGTAAAAAGAGACCCACTTTGGTCCACAGTGAGTTCTGCGAGAAAGCCTTCTCAAAGACCTCCTTCAAGAAAGAAGAAAATAATGAAATTAACAGCAATAATGGAATTAACATGGTCACCGTATCTAGATTAAAAGGAGTCTTCTGCTACCCAAACAGTTCAAAACTCGCTCTGGAACCTCCCCAGCAGAGCCAGCCCAGCTCTAGACTTTGCTGCTACAGTGGTTCCCATAATCCAGCCCGCGATAAAGTACCAGCAGTTAGAATCACCAAGAGAGCTTGTGAAAACATGCAAATTGCTGCGCCTCATCCCCTGAAGTTCCATTTTGGTAGGTTCTGGCTGAGTTCCCCAAATCTGCATTTTTCAAAGCCCCCTAGGTGATGTTTATGTACATTTGAGAAATACTGGCCTACTGTAGACTCTTCTTCATCCTGGTTCTCTCTCTTTAAAGACGGAGGTAGGAAAAGGCTTCTGACTTCGGGGCTGCACTGCAGAATGAACTTAGGGACTCGTGAGCGGTGACTCTGACTTTCACATGTCTTGTATTTCAAGGTGAAATTTGTGGCAAATGTTAACTGTGTGGGCCTGAGACGTGAACCAGCATCACGGTGGTTCTCACGTACGGATGTTACACCCTACAGGGGCTGCTCACGCCATATGTGACCAGGCCTCGGGTGACTGGGTTTTAGACTGGCCCACCACTTTTCTCCATGCCAATTTCCTTTGTCATCCAACTTGTATCCTCAAGGCGCTATTTTTCGAGGCAAATTAGAACTACATGTTTGATTTTGAGAAAAGCCAGCTACTGCTGGGGGTCTCACAGGGCTATTCTTTGCAGGCAGACGCTGGGCGAGAGTTCCTCCAAACCAGGTTCCTCACCCGCCTGTCCTGTCCTTCCTTCTTCTTCCCCAAAATTACTAATACTTAATAAAATGATACAGGACCAACAGCAACTCTCAATGGCAAGGAACAAATCTGGAAGCAAAGAGTTAACTTCTGCTTCAGTACACTCAAAAAGATAAGAAAACACTTTTTCTCCCTTGTCTAGAAGCCTAGACTTGTTTAATCCCAGTCTGTGTTGGTAGTGCTGGCATTTTCGGGGAGGGTGTTACATTCTGTTGGTTAAAGACCAATGTAGGCATATTTACTTTTCAGAGCAGAAATTTCAGGTATGTCTTTAAAATATACATATAGGCTTGAGAGCAAAGTACCAGACATTCATAATGATATTAGCGAGAGGGAGAGGAGGAAGGGGTGGGGAGGGAACAGGGATATTGAGATTGATGGAAAAATTACAAGGACACTAAAAATCCAGATTTAATATTCTGGATTTTTAATTCTCTCATGACATCCACATGTGATTTATTGGACAAACTTTTTTCGTATTAGATCCGATCTCCTTCCAGACTCAAGCCTTAGGACACACTGTTAACTATGGATGGCAAACTGCGGCCTGCGCACCACATCTAGCCCACTGCCTATTTTTGTAAATAAAGTTTTACTGGAACAAGGCTACGCCCATTCACCTGCATTTTGTCTATGGCAGCTCTCTGCCTATAAGGGCAGAGATGAGAAGCTGTGACAGAGGCTGCATGGCTTAAAATATTTACTGGGTTGTGTGGTCCGTCATGGGAAGGGTTTGCTGATCCGGATCTAAGAAACCAAAGAATATGAAAACAAAGATTTCTACTAAAACCCCTTCTACCCTCTTTTCTGCAGGGCATACTGTTTTAAAATTCGGTCCAAGGAAATCTGAATTTTTCAAAAAAATATTGTCACGAAAAATACAGAAGAGGGAGGAAGTCTATTCAGAAATTTTATATCAATAACAATTCAAATACCTTTGATATTTAGAATTACTTGTTTTATTATTTCACAGGAAACACACACACACACACACACACACACACACTTTTTTTTTCCCCTGGCAAATGAATAGGCAAAAAGACTGGCAGGTAAAAGGTGAGGAGATGGAAAGTTAATTCATTTCCAAAATCCAATCTGCGATAATAACCGTTAGCTCTTATAAGCCCACAAAAATGAAGCAGTCAAGTTTCTTCCTCCCAGGGGCGTCCCCTCTCAGACCCACCTCGAGTGGATTCTTAATTAGCAATCAAAGCAGCGAAAGGAGGAAACCAATTAACGAAGTCAAACATCGATTGCAGCTGGGATAACAGAAAAAATGACATGTTGAAGACTGCATACAAAGTGGAAAACGCGAGCAAATCTCACTCAGATCCGCACGAGAACCTACCCCCGTGCCCTCTGGGTAGGAAGGAATTCAGTCCTTCACACAGGCATCCTTGTGCTTCTGCCCTTCTGAGCGGATGGACAGCTCACATCATGAAAATTCTCTGCCAACTGGCGCTCTCTCCACAAGTGACTGACTGTGAGCAGATGAGTATCTATGAATATAGCCCCGTTTTCATTTTTCATTCATCCACCCTCTTTGCACAGGGATGAAAATGCACGCTCTACACAGACTTCTAGAAACCAAGGTTTGTGTTCCTCGCATCCCTTTGTCTCCCATGGGCTATTCTCGGACTTGCTATTGCATTGCTGATTAAACTAGAAACCCCACCAAACCATCTAAGATGTATTCAACCTCCCTAGGTTATCTGTAAGCAATCTTGCATTGCTAGATGGAAGCGTTTGCTTATTTTTCCTAATGACTCAGATTAAACACTGAATATCCTCCAGCATAGCCTTTATTTAGAACATTTAATAATCTGCTACACCGCAGAATCAAAACTTCCAACCAGAAGTCAATCAAAATTCCCGGTGCATTTAATGTTAAAGGTTTAATAGTTGTGTTTAAATATACTTTTTCTAACTAAATAGGCATGTTTAAAGGCACTTTTTCTAGTTAAATCACCTTCCCTTTAATGTTCATTATAATTGCAGAAACTTTAAATTTCTCTTCAGGAAATAAGTAAAGTGGTCGAGTTCCCCCAAGCAGGAAAAAAAAAAAAAAAAAAATTGGAAAGTAGTAAAGAATTTCAATGTTCATTTTCAGGGAGGAGAAACTTGTGATCGCTCTCGAAGTTGTTTTATAAATAATGTATATACCATCTCCACTGCGGGGATGCTGCGGGCAAGGAGAAGATCATGACAAATGATTTACATAGCGTGCTTCAGGTAGGTCGGTCAGATTTCCAGTACTTCAAAACCAGGAACCTTTCTTATCTGCTTTCCCTTCTACATTGAGAGCAAACATTCAGCGGCGATATCAGAAGAAATTTTCTTCAAATCCATCCTTCACCATATTTCAAACAGACAGAGCTATAGTTCTCATCCACGGGAGTGTTTCCCAGGCACCGCCATGGGACCGGCTCTACCTTTCTATTTACGTTCTGGAGAGCTGCCAAAGTCCTTCCTAGCTCTCTTTGATCTGATGCCAGAGACTCGGTATCCAACACCCACCTAGAAGAAATTCCCTTAAGAGCTCCACGACTAGAGACGAGTTAGGAAGGAGTTGGAAAATAGTCTATAAACCCACCCTGCATCGTATCACTCCCCAGCGCGTGAACCTGTGCAGGTTACCTGATCTGGTGCAAACTCCCTAGGCGTGTTATTGCAAGGCTTTCATAAGGCTGAGCAACTGTGCTTCATTTTATACCTCCAAATCAGATCTCAAACTCTCCAGCTTAAACTTGAAACCCCTAATCCAGTCTTGCCATCTTTTTTTTATCCATTTACCATTTCCCACTTCTCAGTCATTCTCTAGCCTTCGCTCCTTGCAAACCCTACCTATCTTTCCAGGTTTAGTCCACTGTCTCTAGGACACTTCCAACCTGTATTGTCATCTTACTTTTCGGAACACACAGCACCCACTATCCAAACCACAATTCCATACTTGAGTATTTACTCCTTTGCGTAAGTTCCTTTTCCCCTACAAGAGTTTAACTTATTCAAAGCAAGAAATCTAGCTATACTTTTGGGTATTCTCTACAATACTATTTTTCAAGCTTTTCTGACCACGACACACAGTAAAAGAGGTACTTTACACTGTAACCTCCCCCCACACAGACACACTGAAACTCAAGTTTGATAAAATAATGCAATAATATCATGCATTAGGATATTCCATTCCGTTCCATTCCATTCCATTTGTTAGAAAATGTTAGTCGCAGCTCACTACTTTAATTTTATGACATTAGGAAGTTGTAACTCATAATTTGGAAAACACGACTTCAGTCTCTTGGGCACTGCCCTCAGCACAAAACAGGTGCTCCACAGACACCTGTTTGCTGCAGGCTGACTTCTCTACTACACACAACAGGTCAAAATTCTAACATAAAACGATGTTTTCTGGATTTTGCCATAAAGTTTAAGATGATGCCTTTCAAGACCTTCTTCCAATTATTTTAAAAACAGAGCAATATAAAAAAGAGCCTTTGCATGTGGCAGCCTTTAACGAGATCAAAGAAAAACTTAAAAAAAAAAAAAACTCTTCCAAAAGCTAAAAGGCAAAAATCCCATTCATCAACATGGCATCCCTTAAGAGGGCCAGAAGCTATGAACCCTGCCGAACTAATTCTTCTTTTTAGCAGCTCTGGTTCCAGAAGAACTCCTTCTACCATGCGCATGAACAAGCCTCCAGGGGAGAAGCGAGGATTTCCTCTCTGTGGGGTTGATGGACTGATGCCCAGGGCTGGGGGGAGATTTCTACTAAAGAAAAACACTTGGATATGGAGGAACTCGGTTCTCCATGTCTCATGTTCATGGCACTTTTGGATTATCAGTACATGGAACTGTCTCACTTTTATTTTTTGGCACGTTTTGTTTATATTCCCACCCACCCGTGCCCCAAACACACACACACACGAGAGAGAGAGAGAGAGAGAGAGAGAGAGAGAGAGAGAGAGAGAGAGAGAGGAGAGAGAGAGAGAGAGAGAGAGAGAGAGAGAGAAATAAGCTTTTGAGGACCAGGACTCTTGCCTTGTCACCTGCTATCCCTTTACTTTTTGGTACATTTTTGTTGTTGCCTTTTAAAGGGAGAGAAGAGTTTGGCTTGTAAAATAAGCAGCAACCAAATAAGAGAAAGAGAGTGACCGAGGTAAGTCTGGTTTGTCGTTTGGTTCATTCATTCACTCATTCACTCATTTCGCAAAAATAGGCTAAAACTTACTGCATGCCAGGCAGGCTGGGTACCTGAAGATACAAGAATGAAATAAGACTTGATCCCTGCCCTACTGGGATCCCATGTGATATATAAGGGAAGCTACAAATGATTAAAATGCAAAGTGAGAGAAGTACTAAACTAGGGAGTAAGGAGCAACCACACGTCTATTTTCTCATCTGTAAAATAGTTTTGACAAGATGAACTTTAACGTCCAGATCGAAAAGACTTGATTCTACAACCTTGTGTGTCAGTGACGTTTCTAAGGATACCTCCCTCACCAAATCTTTTCAATACCGATGGTTAACATTCCTGAGAAACGCTAAAATGCCACATGAGCTGATTTCATTTCATGTCTCTGACAAATGACATCAGAGACATGAAATATCAGCTCGTTTCCAATTAACTTCAGTTCTGTAAAGACTTAAATAATTTTCTGAACCTATAGGAGGCTTTTGCCCATATTCTGTGCCTGGTCAAGTCCTACATTCCCAGCTGCAGGGTAAGCTCATACAAAATCATCCGCAAAGGGTAACAAATTAACAGTTCCATTTTCAAGGTTAAAACTTTTCTAATGACTGAGCACAAGATTCTCAAACAGTTGTCTTATCTTTGAATGAGAAAAAGATAACTTTTGGTTTCTATGTCTACAAAAGAGGAAGCAGTTCTAAACAAATATAATCAAACGTCTCTGTCCACATCTAACCACAAGGGACAAATGACACATAACATTTTAGAATAAGTTCTTCAGTAGCAAGAAAGAATGGATTTTCTGCTCTTGCTTCTCTCACTTGAAAAAAGTAAATGTCTGGATCCCTTTGAAAATGAGCCCAATCCACAAAACAGTGGAACTAAACGGAACTCCCACCACTGCCTGGCTCAGGCGTCCTTCCACAAGTCTGGAACAAAGACCCCATTGACTTGTGCACGTAGGCGGATTAGAATTGCCACCAGCCATGCAGCACATTACTGTAGTGATTCCGCCCCGGTAAGTCAAGGAAGCCTTCTCTAGATTCCTCTCCCTGTTTTCCTTCTTTCCACAGGAAGATAACTGCAAGGCCATCACATCACACGAATGCATAAAGCATAAAACAGGCCTGGTCTATACATTTTTAAATAGATCCAGGCATTACATTTAATTTGCCCGTTTACACTTCGTGCTGTTTCCAACCCTTTTTAGAGCTCTCCTAAAAAAAAAAAACTGACTAAGTGGACCCATGCTAAGGGTCGAACACTCCAGTTCTTAAGTGTCCAGTGAGGACCTCAAAAAAAAAATTAGTACTATTGAAAATGAAGGGCATATGAGAACGGAGAAAAAAGGGCTAAGTGGTAAAAACAAGACCAAAAGGACAGCACGAGGGTAAACCAGTTTCCACCGGTTTTCTACACACGTTTAGAATTAATAAAGCATGTTTATGACGTCTGCTATCGGCACCGACTCTCTTAGTTTCTAAGCGCATGCTGAATGCCTAAAGGAATGGCGTACACACGGGCGAATGCGTTCTCTGCCCTCAAGAAGTTTACAATCTATGCAACCGTAAATCAGCGTGCAACACAGAGCAGGATGAGCTAAGTTTCGGCAAAGGCATAAACAGGGCAGACTGATCCCAAAGGGGTATTTCATAAACTTTTAAAAAGCAGTTATGGAAAAATTTAGATTTCTTCTTTTTTTTAATTTATTTTTATTTTTTTTAGGCAAGGCGATCAATCCTTGGTTGACCTCACAGACTGCAAGGACCTTGTCAGCTTACAATCCCTTATTTTTTAAGCCTACAGTATCTGGTCTTCCTAGGTGGTCTCCCATCCAAGTACTAACCAGGCCCGACCCTGCTTAGCTTCCGAGATCAGACAGGATCGGGCTTGTTCTGGGTAGCATGGCCATGGACTAGATTTCTTCTTCTGAATAAAATACAGTAGGTGTTTTGGACACAATAGACCGATATAATATACACACGCTCAACTGCATTTTCTTGCAGTGCTTCTCCTAATGTTTCGCTGTATAAATTGAGTAAAATGCCTGCTACTATTACTCTGGATGACAGAATTTTTAAAAAGGAGCCTTGTAAGAAACCCACAGAGAACTTAAATGAATATGTGTACATATAAAGACAAAGACTGGTTCTGAAAACCACATATGCCTGGAAAAATTAAAAGAAGTTCTCCCTTAGATTACCCTTTCAGAAAAGAGAGAACTGCTTTGTATTCTAGTTGTTACGAAGCTTCCCAGTGACTTCATTTTAGACCACAAATTACTATGGGGACATCGAATTAGTTTGAAATGACCTCGAATTAAAAATATACGTTTTGGAAGCTTATATGGAACAAACAGAAGGTTTTGTTATGTTTTGTTTTTTAAAAAGCAAAGAAATTAACACAGATTTATGTAATTAACTCTGGAAGGTATGGCTTTAAAATTAAAAGTGATGACTATTATAAATAATAAGCTTTTTAAAGGACACTTTATTAGGCAGGAAAGTGATTATATTATGAATGTCACAAAAGAAGAAATGGTAAAATAGATACTATTGTTATATAAATCGATATATATGGCTTAAGACAAAATTTCCATGATAGTCATCTCAATCAAATTTTAAAAGCACTGTATTACAAACAATTTATTCATGGAAATGAATGTAAATAGTGTGATCTGAAAAACCGCTGATGGCTAAAGAGCGACTTTAACAATCCCTGATATCGACGATATATGTAAAGAATTAGAATACATGGTTCCATAAGATGTAAAAATGTGAAAAACAATTCTAATTTTTGTGTTACTTAAAATCTTCTTAAAGGGAAAATGAGAAATAGCTGAATATTTGGGGTTGTCTTTTACATATACTCATATGGTAAATTTCGTGTGTGATTCCTTCAGAAGAAACAAGATGGTAGCCCAAAGGGGCTTCTTTCTGTATGAGAACGCTTCAGTCCTGAACAGAGCAGGACCCCCAACAGTTTCAGTCCCTGAAGATCCCAGCACAAGTCCGGCAGCATGTGACTGGAGGGTACGATTCTTGCATGCCTGTTCCCACACAGCAGCTACAAGTCACCCAGGTGTAAGCATGCCCTGTTTGCGACTCTTCCATCCCCTTTCCATTTTATTCCTACTTTAAAAAGGAACATCATCTTTAAAGGCAACGCGATCACCATCAACACGAACACAATGAAACGGCATCAGTATAGAGGCTGGTATAGCACAGCAACATGGAATGTGCCCTTGGTGGTAACAGCATAACAAGAAGGAAAAAACATCTTTTCTTCTCTCCTTCGCCTTGCGCCAATTCAGAAAGTTATCCCCTCGCTTTGCGTCCTCCAAAGACCTCCACCTACGCAAGTCACTGTGAGAGCCAAAAATGTGGGGAGACTC
>NW_006432945.1:8405212-8420018 GCF_000325575.1 Pteropus alecto
GAGCTGTGTGTGCTAAGGCCAGAGAGCCCTTGCTCCACGGTTAACAGGACAAAGATGACGCTGTCCATGCCAAGGCTCGAGCTGGGGGGACGGCACCAGGAAACTTCCCTGATTCTGAGGAGTTCTGTCCAAAGTCACAGTTCTCACTGCAACCCCCAGCACTGAGATATGGCTGGCACTCCCTAATAAGCCCCAAATTAAGCCATCTTTGGCGGTCCAGGCACATGCCTAGAATGCCACAGATATTTTCATCAATACTAACGTAATGAAAGCATCGGTGCTGTAATGACACGAACGACATGACTATTTGCCACGACGAGTCCAAAATGTAAGACGCAGTTTCTGGATGAGCTGTGCCACTCTGGAAAAGGGAAGATTCTGGGAAGTCCCCGCCCTTCAGCTGCCCCTCTTAGGGACCTGCATGCATGCGCACATATGTCACACACCACGGTCAACCCGTTCATCCTGACTCTACAAACTTCACAGTCATTTGCCAAAATGATATCCTCACAAGGAAGTTGGCAAAAATACATTTAACATACCAATCTCCTTCGGATTTAAAAGCATTACTACTCTCATTCACTGTTGGTAGGAATGCAAAATGGGACAGTCACTTTGGAAGAGTTTGGCAGTGTCTTACAAAACTAACCATGCTCTTACCATATGTTCTAGCAACTGTACTCGATATTTAACCAAATGAGGTAAAAATCTATGTCCACACAAAAACCTGCACATGGATGTTTACAGCAGCTTAAATAATAATTGCCAAAACTTGGAACGACCAACATGCCCTTCAGCACGTGAATTAATAAGCTGTGGTACATCTATACAGTAGAATATCATTCAGCAATAAAAAGAAATGAGTTATCAAACCATGAAAAGACATGGATGAACTTTAAATGCATATTACTAAATTAAATAAGCCAATCTGAAAAGGCTACAGATTGTATGATTCCAACCATATTACATTCTGAAAAAGAAAAAACTATGGTGACAGTAAAAGATCAGTAGATGCTAAGAATTTAAGGAAGAGAAGGATGAATGGGTAGAGCACGGAGAATTTTTAGGGCCATAAAACTATTCCATATGATACTGTAATGGTGGTTACATGTCATTAAATATTGTGCAGAGCCATAGAATATACAAAACCAAGAGAGAACCCTAATATAAACTATGCATGGACTTTGAGGGATACTGATGTATCAATGTCGTTTCGTCCCTAATAACAAGTACGGCACTCTGGCACAGGATGCTGACGGTGGGAGAGGCTGTACTTGTGGATGCTGGGAGGGAGTACGTGGGAAATCTCTGTATGTTCAGCTCAATTTTGCCGCTAACCTAAACTTGCTCTAAAAAAGTCTATTTAAAAAAGAACATTACTAAATTTCATTTTAAAAACTTGTTTTAGAAGCCAAACGAACTTTGTTATAGCCTTTCGAAGGCAGTTTTCATTCGAAAGTATTAAATTCTTAGAATGTCAGTACTGCCAAAAAGTTGTTCGAAGGCCAGTTTTCTTAAGTCCAAATAAGTAAAGATAAAGATTGTATTAAAAAAATAAATAAATAAAAATAAAAACTAAAAACTAAAATCCCACCAACCTAACGACAAATAAGGTAACACTAATAAAATCGCACAGTCTAACAACATAAATTTCTCTATTTAACACAGTATTAAAAACATTAGCATCAAACTATAATGGTTGAGAGTTAACATACTAGCCACTGAGTCGGGGAAAAAACAGAGAGAAATGAAATCTCTGATCATCAGAAGGTCTGACTAAATGCACTGACTACTAAGTGTAGTTGGGGGTCTTCTCAGTGGTCCTAAGCCCAAGGCTGCAGTCTGAGAAGATAAGGGAGGGGATGGGGAAGCTTTCGCTTTCACAGGGAGCGCCAGGGCAAGGCGCTGGGGTGGAGGAAGGTGGGGCTGATCCTCTGAGAACTGCAAGTTGTGCCCATGTACATTTTATCACTGTTCAGAAGAGTGCTCTCTGGACATGGATGACCTAAGGGGAAGGATACAGCTTGGTACCTTAAATATCACCTGTGGAAAAAATAGCCAACACTACATATATATGTGTACATATGTATATTTTTTTAGATTTTCAGGGCATTGCCATTACTCAGTAAGTCCCCTTTGCTATAAAATGACGATAGCAATAAAAACATTTATGTTTCTATTAAGTAGAATTCCATGGACTCTACTATAAAGATTGGCAAGACTGGTTAGTTATTTCAAACAAAATCATCTGATCTGGAGCTTTTCAAATTTGGGAATGTAACTTTTATCAGTCTAGAAAATGCCAGTTAGGCTCCTGGGAACTGACTTGTGCCTACCAAACTCAACCAAATTGATTTATACACCATAAAAAACCACATGTTCATTTTTGATGAAAGCTGTTTTTGTCAAAACAACAGGAGCAGATATCTGCACAGGGCAAGTCCTCACAGAAGACCAAAGTGGAGATCAGAAGGTTGCTTAGTAAGCAGAGAATTGGGGCAAATGGGATCTTGATAGGCATCAGTTCTATCAAGCGATGGCAAACTGCCCTCCTCTCATCTACAGATGGTTCTCTCTAAAAGCCATCAGACCAGTTGTCTAAAATTAGAGCACTCTCTCTCCCAAAGAATGAGACACAGATTAAAACTTTTAGTCTTCATCTCTCCTTTTTCAATGTCCCTTATATATGAGTAAAGCTTCTGTTGTTACAGTTTCTTATATTAATTACATGTCACGATCTCCTTAATCTCACGATGTTGCCTTTAACAGCATAAAAATGAGCTAAAATGACTCCATCTAGTAAAGGTTTAGTTTTCTCACCCTAATTCCAGATTTGGGAATTTAAGGATCATATCTCATTCCCGAAGCTTTTAGATTTAAGAGCATTTAAAAACACAATTAACATTCCAATGTGATACATATCTTTCCACTTAACATCTTATCTCCAGATGCAGAAATCTGTAGGATCCATAACTAGTCAAAAAACATATATCTATATAAAAAAGTTCCTGTAAGAACAATCTTTCTGAACCAGTATCTTTCCTAACTTTAATCTGTATCGAAAATGTCAAGGAAAATGTACATTAAAATACAACAACGCACACAAGCAAACAAAAAGCAAAACACAACTCTTAACGGTTAAGAAAAAAATAACACGGGAGTTGGAAAAAATCTAAGAAAGAACTTCATTGCCTCAAACAAGTACACTCCCAAGAGATGAGAGAGAAAACTGGTCAGAGCCAGTCCACGCGAGCGACAGTGCTGAGCACAGAAATGACAGCAGAGGGAAGGGCTATGGGGAAAAGCATTCTCTCGCCCACAGCGCTGTCCACGGCCACGAGTCAGTGCCCCGTTCAGAGCAACGCAACAGGATGACCTCGGAGACCGCTACATAAAAAATGCTACGGAATTACTCTGCCAGGTACTTCAAAGGAATTCCTACTTCCCCCAAACTTTTAGCAAATGTACCTTTAAAAAAAAAAAAAAGTGGAGGGCAATTTAGGTTTGAGACTTTGCATTTTTAGGTCCTTTCTACTGTTCTAAACCAGAAAAGAAAAGAAAAAGCCACCACACTGTTCTCCAAAGTACTTCTTAATTATACCAGTCTTGGCCTTTTCAGGCTACTTCAAGAGAGGACAGTGAAGAAGTCAGTCACCGGGTAACAACTAAAAGCAATAGGACCTTCTTTAATTAGTTGGGCATGATGTTAACATACTTTTCTGTGTTTAAATATTTACGACGAGACATTGAATGGTCATGGGGGGGAACATGTTGTGGTCTCTAAGAGAGAAGTTTATATTTCGCACGTGCACAAACGTCGTGAATGCCAAGTGACTTTCTGTCAAAATTTATACCAAAGCTTCCGTATGCAGTGATCAAAGTTACGACATTAATTAGAGTACATTCACTCGATCAATTGATAACCGATGACAGAAAAGCAAGAAAAATGAATAGAGATGGACGTTGCTCTGATTTGGTACTAGATGAAGCATGGTCCAGGTACACTGTCTCATCCTGGAGGTGTGAAGCAGGATATGCTGATGCGGGAAGACTGGTACTCAGTCATCACAGAACAAAGGAAGGGAGAAAGGAGGTTAACTCCTCCCACCTTACCACCCCAACCCCCAGCTTGGCTCCTCTGTCTCCCCAGGCTGATAGACAAAGATGACAAAGCATGATGAATAGAGTCACTGGACATGTTAATGGAATAAAATATAACTACTGAGGCGTTGTCTCTCATGTTTCTCATTTTTCACCAAAAATCCCACGACAGCATTTTTTGTTCTTTACTACTAAAAAATAAAAATGACAAGGCTCAGCTATTCAAGAGGCCCTTCTTCTCTACTCAAGGATAAAGGAGAATGAAAGGGAGCTGAAGGCATTAACGTGAGTGTGCCTAACAATCACAAAAAAAGCTTGGAAAGCCCATAGCCTTTCGCAGAGTGAATAGATTTTTCATTTCCACCCTTCTAACCACTGTGGAGGCATATTTATAGATTCACTCCTGGGAAGGACTGGTCCAGGAAATTTCTTCTCTTTATAATAGCTATAAGGTCCGGTACAATGACAGAATGAGGTTTTGTGATACACTGCTTATGACAGCTGCAGAAATATTTATAGAAATTGGCCAGACAACATGATGTCACATCCACTGATTTCATACGCCCCAGTGCACCCAGAGATTAAGAAACTGTTACTGTACTG
Source organism: Pteropus alecto (assembly GCF_000325575.1). Lineage (NCBI taxonomy): Eukaryota > Metazoa > Chordata > Mammalia > Chiroptera > Pteropodidae > Pteropus > Pteropus alecto. Next base: position 8,409,917 of record NW_006432945.1, read on the forward strand.
TCCCCTCCCCTTCCTCTCCACACCGGAGGTGGCTGAGAGTCACAAGCCAAACAAACACTACAGAATTTGAGGATTTGTTTTAAAGGAAATCAAGTTTTAAAACTTACCAAGAATATGAGACTTCTCTCTACCAAGTGCTCGTAGCCATTCATTCCAACCACCATTCTACACAATTACCACCATTCCTGAAATGGGCTAACTCCAGAAGCTGTAAATTCTCTATCTCTGGGGAAGGACAGGGGAGGCAGATCATTTCTAGCCAAAATAAGCAAATGAGATGGTCCACTAGGATGTGTAGGAAAAGATATTAGAAACTCTATTTATACTTAGCTTTGTCTTATCCTTCTAAACCTTCCATTTATTATACTTGTGATATATGTATTACAATAGTATACACACGAATCATTTATAAATAAATCAATATACATGTATTATAGGTGTATGCCAAGAAATCTTTTACTACCAGTGTGCATGATCAAAAAGGTTAGAGACCACAGGGCCTGACAGCCATTTATAGCCAGCCCATGCCTGAAGGGACTCAAACATTGGGTAGGATTTTAAGCTAATCTGAGAGTTTACTTCCTCATGTTAAATGCCTTTCGCTCTTGCTGGAATGATCTGTAATTTTAATAACATGTTTTGGAAGACGGTTTCCATTTGACAAGAAAATATAAGCACTGGACGCACCTTATTTCAGTACGATTCTTTTAGACTTAAGTGGGATTCAGATTGTGTTTGAATTTGGGAGGAAATAAATTTTTTAAAAAATTAAATGAGATATAGTTCAATCTGTATATCCAAAAGTAGACAAATGAAAGAGATTTTAATTACTTCTATTCAGCTATCTGATATTTAGCTAAACTTTTATTTTCACTCTTACAGCACTGAATTAAGAATTTCCAACATATTTCTGAGACTCCAATATGATTGTGAATTAAAACGTAAAATTAACAGGCCAGAATATAAAAGATAACATTTTCTAAAACATAAAATGTCAAAATCCTCTCTGATGGAGAAGAGGGAAAAGGTGTTGTAGGTTCAGCTCTTTTTTACATACGTCTCAGCCTCTTCTTCATTAATAAAACACGTGACTCAGGCTGAATATTATTGTACAAACACGTCCATACAAAAAATGTCCTCTCTTCTCAAGGTCCCTATGGACAAAAGTCTTTCACGGCCTGACAGATTCAGCTTTAAACCAGGACCCTGTGAAGGCAAGAAAGCTAATAAGCCATACTTATGTGGCTTTACACACATTTACATTTTAGGCATAATCACACACACTGTTTGGTAAACTTGTATGGATGTACTTTTTAGGCCATAGCATGCAAATATCATTTTTGGACTCTGAATACTCAGCCTTTTCTAAGTTGTAGGTTCATAGAGCTTAAGAGAATAAGAGCATAAAAAGTACAATTAAATACATCACTTTTCTTTATAAAAATACTATGTAAATGACCAAAAGTTATGCATTCTCAATGTCAATGACTTGTAAGTCTATGAAACACACATACACTAATGCTACTATGCATATGATTTGAGTAATTTCATAATTAATTTCAATAAAACTTTCTTTAGAATTCTTTCAGATAATAGGAAAATATAGAATACTTTTCAACTCACCTTATGAAACCAGTATGACTTTGATACCAAATCATATAGGGGCAGGATGAGTCAGAAAAATTATAGGCCATTATCACTTATGAAATCAATGTAAAACATCCAGCAAATTAAATCCAACGATGTATTTTTTCAGGTCTATAATTATGTAGTTGTTTTCTAATCTATGTCACTTTTTTGTTGTTGCCCATGTCCTGAAGACATCTTCAAACTTGTCCTTTTTCTGAGGATACAACATATTTTATAGACTGCGTCTAATAATTTCAATATCTGATATGTGTGTTTACTTCTCTTGTCTATTATTTTGCTGGGTTTCTTTCATTATATCTTATTTTCTTATATGTCTCGTTATCTTTGACTATGTGTTAGACATCATATTTAAAAATACACATACAAATATATATGTACACACGCAACTGCATATATATGAATAATTTAAGACCTAGTATCGTCCCACAAAAGAATGTTCAACTGCTTATGCCAGGCGCCTGGGTGTGACACCAAACTGACTCAACCATAATCTAAATTCAAAGCTTGAGTGCCCCTGGATTACACGGGTGATGCAAAGCTGGCCCTAAGTCTATAGATGGTATATTTCTGTTTTCCCCTTACCCAGAAGATGAAAGTCTTTTAGAGAATCAGCAGACAAGTTCTAAATTTTGACTCTGCCTATCTTTGACAAGTTCTAAATTTTGACTCTGTCTCCCTTGCGCCTGTGAGGCTGCCAAAACCTTTGTTTTGTAGCAATTTCTTTCAGTTTGGAAAATGTACTTAAGGCTTACCTTTGTGGTTCCTGCCTCTTCTTAGGTTTATACCCACAAATTCCTACCGACTTTGTTAACGCTTTGAGATGTTTTTTTTTCGCTCGTTAAAAAGACTGTGCTAAAAAACCAAGGTGAACATTACCAGAGGCAGAAGTAGGTCCTCTCTGGTAACATATAAAAATGTTCTGCAGTATGTCCAAGTTGGGCTTATTCCAGGGTCTCTGTAAAAGGAATAAAGTGTTTGAGAACCAGTGGAATGAAGGGCTCCCTGGCTGTCACTGAAGCGGAGATGTACACACAGTTAGCCAGGACCTTTGGCGTCTAAGACCGTCAGAGAGCTGTCTGTGGACCTTGCAAGGGCCACTTGAAATGAATTAAATGTCCCCAAGCTTCACAGTCTTTGGAATGTGTTGGAGCACGATTTTATCTACACTCAGGAGCTCATCATGGTAACATTATCACAGATCCTCCCTCCAAATAACAGACTTCAGAAAGTGAAACTTTACCTATATGCTATTATTTGTTCTTAGCTCCAAATTAAACAGTTCCCTTAATTCTCAAGAGATTTTTTTTAATCATTTAAAAAAACATAAACATTCCCCATGTTCACCCAGCCATCTGGACCATGAGTAAGTAGGAATAATAAGCTTCCACTCTAAATACAGTCAAGTCTCATTATTCTTGGTCAGTATGTTCTAAATACTGACTATACTACCTCTATTATTATTTTAAATTACAGCTATATCTGGGTACAGTTTCAATTTTCAAGTGAGAAACCTCACAAGGAAATAGCTATAGAACACAAAGTATTTTCCCCCAGCCACGTGTAGAAAAAACACCTATACGTAAACAAGTCCAAGTTACTCATTATTTCTCTTCCTTCATCAATCACCAATTCCCTAATTTGACAACGTATATGTGTCTACACGCACGTCAGCTCTCAAATTTAGAGCCTCGAGAGACATTTCCTGAATCAGCCTTTTGTGGAACAACAACAAAAAATCTGCTTCCTGACAATATAAAACATGATTTCCTAAACAGCGATCTTGAAAAGTACTGTTACTTTGTATAGCTACGGCAGGTGGCAGGGTGTGAACGAAACAGGAAAGAGAACAAACGTCTCCCACACAAAACTGCAGACCACCACAGGGATCAGCACGCAATTTCGCATCTTCATCATCGACCGGTCGCCATCTGTAGGAGTTCTCATCCTTTATCTCACCTCTGCTCAGACACCCTTTCGCCTGTCTGACAATTCTTTACATATTAATTCTTTACATATTAACAGAAGAAATTTGCCGAGGGTAATATTACAATGAGAAAGACTCCACTGAATTCAGGTAGGAAAAAAATCCTAATTCCTAAAACTAATAATAACGGTCATTCCAAATTCTATGAATTAAAAGTATATCTTCTCCTTAAGCCCCAAATTAAAAAATATAACATTGATATCTATAGGAACTGTTAAATCCTTTTATCCTAACCACCTCCACAGAGTACAGGTTCCCTAATTACCGACTTGATACAGCATTTCCTCCACTTATATTTATAAAAATCAAACAGGAGCTTCTACTTTGCCACCTTAGAGATCAAAGTGTCCAAGTAAATATGAACGGCGGTATACCCATGAGATCATGACTCAGACAACAAAGGAAGAACACACAGATGTTATCATCGCCCGAAACACTGGAAGCACCCATGAACATCTGAGCACCCACAAAGCATCTCAGTCACCCCAACAGCATGACAGGCCAGCGTGATGCTGAGAGCGCCAGGGCAGAGAACCCAACAAAAGGGGCGCAGCTCTGAAGTCCTAACAGAAGCGCTGGTCCCTGTCCCTTTACTTAAAACGTCCCAGGTTTTAGAAAATACAAATCTAGTCATTTCACCCCCTTGTTCAGATCTTCCGACAATTTCCGAAAGCACACTGGACTTAAGAAACTCCTTAACATATGGCATAAAAGATTTTCATAGCCGAATCTATGTATCTCTTACCTAATTCTACACACATCCTACAATCCAGCCCATTCATGCACCTGTCCATTCAGTCATTCTTTGAGTAATTATTTTTGAAGAATCTACTCTGTGCTGGGCACGGTGCCATCGCAGACTTAATACTTAAAATTACTCAACCAGATAGTTCTCTTTCTGGACTCAGTGGCTTTGCCTGTCTACCTGGAACGCCTTCTCTGTCTTTCACCTCTACTTCTTTATTTCCTAGACTACATGGGACATGGTCAATGAATTAATTCAATATTTATTACATAAATAAAAAATGTACAAAACCCAAGAGATTTGGATTAATGTGCCAAGTAGAATATGCCTGGTGAGCTCGCTCAGAAAATTAGTCGATTTTTATTGATACATAATTCATACTATAAAATGCACCAATTTAAATTACATAGTTCACAAGGCTGTGTAGCCATCAGCACTAACCAATTCCAGAACATTTTTATCACCCCAAAAGAAACCCCATATGCTCTAGAAGTCATCCCCCATTCCCTTCTCTCCCTAGCTCCTGGCAACGCTAATCTACTTTCTATCTCTATGGATTTTGGTACATCTTTTAAATATCTTAATTATTTAAAAGTTTTTGAAAACGTCTTAACAAGAAACTTAGCTAACATATTCATTAAGACTTCTTATTCACTGATTCTATGGCAGGGCCCCCAAAGAATGGGGCAGAAACAAATCAACACACCACAAACTCCCAAACTCTGCAATGATGTCCCCAGACACAGTCCCTCTCCGCTCCCCATGCCCCACCTCATTCGACTGAGCATCACTGCCGTGCACAGCTGATGGGGTGATGGGGGAGAAAAGGGTTGACAAGGCCACTTACTTGAAGGTGAGGAGAGAGGAGAGATCGACAATAACAAAATGCTTAAATGTAAATACAAATCTGACAAAGAACTACGTCAGGTTAAAACCTTAACTCTGCTTGGGATGACAATGGTAAGGGCTAACACTGAGTACTCACTATGTGCCAGGTTGAAAACCTGTAACGAGTATCTCTTTCCTTCATCCTCCTGCCAGCCCTCTAACATAGGTAGTATTAACAGCCCCATTTTAAATATAAGTAATTGAGGTGACAGTGGGGTTAGAACCCAGGGGGCTGGGCTGTGAGGCCCATAAAATCTTCTCCCTGACATCATGAGCCTATTCTGAGTTTTCTCACTTGTTCGCATTCAAATCAAATCAGGAGAGTAAATACTAATTATGGTTAAATATATTGTCGTTAATTTCCAAGAAAAAACACTAACAGGTATGTTTTGAACCCTCTAAAACAGCAAAATCTTTAACAGCATGCTGTTTCTATATACAGACTAGTAAACATGGACTAGTTTACTGCCAAATAAACTATCTTTACTTTATGAAAGAGTCAAAATTAAGAAATTGTTAATAAAGATCTACCAGAAGAAAATATCTAATAAACAAAATACTCACATGGAGTAAGACTACAAATTATAAAGAACCTTTGAAAGCACTAGAAACTATAGGAACAACTCAGGTCTTATAGAAAACAATGAATAGAAATCTCATAATTTCTGGAATTTCCCAGTATTGCGCTAAACCAGGTTAAAATGCACATTCATTTAGGTGGGAAAGAACGAAACGAAAAGGCAATATTGACTTATACCGTCTCCACGATCAATGACACATAAAAGATCAGAAACCATGAGGTGATGACAAAAGGTAGAGGAAAAAAATGAAAGATATTATTTGTATGTATCTGCTCTTATTCTGGAAACACCGTATCCTACGACACTGAGTTATAAATGTGTGTGGATACGGTCAAGTATCCTTGGGAAAATTATTTTTCTATGCCATTACTCTCCTAACTGTAAAAATAGAAATACTAGTCCATTATCCCTTTTCTTCAAATCTGAAACTTAAAAAAGCTCTGTAAATCAGTTTTTGTTGTTTTTACGTTAGCAGCAGATTTCCTTTGGCAGAAAACATCTGTAGCAAAATCTGACCTGAATGGCAAGGGGCTTTTTATAGTCATTATTCTACTTATGGGTAAATTTTTCTATATTTCACTACAGAAGTAGTTCAATTATGGAGTACTTGGCCAAAAACTGCTGATGGAGGTTGACTATATGATATAAAGTATACACATTGTGTTACATTTCTAAAAATCTGAAAAAATCGTGAATTCTGAAACATACCTTATCCCAAGGGTAATTGTGACTGCACAGCTGCAATAATTTAGTATCTACTTCGTAGAGTGGTTCTGAGGATAAAGAACTTATAAAACACTGGCACAGTGCTTGCACATGGCTGTTACTCTTCAGGGGTCAGTGGCTGCTGGTAGCCTTCCTGGACTAATCTGAAGAGCACTGATACCCCTACAAAACCTTTCTGGTTCTGATTTCTTCTTCATTCGCAGCCCAATGGATTTACTCACCCTCCTCTGCTTATGAACAATAAATGAGTACTAGCTCACTATTTCTTACCTTGGACCGTAAAATTCCAGGTGCTACCCTGATTTACACAAAAATAATTATCTTATACTTCAAGTTCATTTAAGCGCCTGAGATTGGGGCATCTATATCCAGTGTCAATGATACAAAAAGAAACCACAGTATAAAATGGATAACCTATTAAAATGTAACATTCTCTTAGGCAATAAGCTTGTAAGGAGGGCTTTAAAAAAATAAAAAAATCCATTTTCAAGTAAGAAACTGAGCATTACCAGATATTTTCATTCTAGCCATTAAGCCTCTCAGTAGGTTACTAGGAAAGAGACCCTAAGCACATCTCCCATTGTGCTGTGGGAAGCTCAGGGTGATGGAGTCTAATCCACTTATTTTTCTGGTTGATTCATCAGAAGCAATAGCTACAGACAGTCTCTTTTTACCAAATTCATTGATCAGAGCAGTACCCATGTGAAGCCCCCAATAACAGACCTTTCCAAAGTCCCCTCTACTATCATGATACTCCCCCCACTATTAATATTAAAGTCAATATGACAAGCTACACAGAACTACAGCAATAAAGAAATGTACGAAATGCATTCTGTGGTCGTGTGATCAACTTTAGGAGGAAGCATATTAATCATTCTTTAAAAAATCAAAATAAGAATGTTTTTATAACTTTAAAAATGCACTTACAAAAAATAATTCCAAACAAAATTGAAAACCTCATAGATCAAAGATTACTTTTTATTTCTGAGCAAATCCCAGAGCTAGCTGATCAGTAAGTCATCAATAGTTAGACAAGGTCTTAGGTGTGAAATCTCAAAGAATATGACCCACAAGAATATGACCTGTTTTAAAGATTTTCTAGACAATATGGTTTCATTTCAATGAACACTAGTATCAAAACAAAAAATTAAGTTTTAAATGGACTCTTAGAACATACTTAACCGTAACCCATGACTTCAGACAAATTATATACCAATGACTAAAAACACAGTAAACAAAACTTATTGTTCCTAGCTCTGTAGCACATACTTTTCAGGATACCTCATTTAATCTCCAGACAATGTTTTAAGATCATAACATCACTTATCTTTTTAGTTGCTCAATTATAATATTCTTTAAAAGAAAAAAAGAGAATGAAAAAATTGAAAGATGCTGTCTTTGTATTCTTTTCTCCTATAAATAATGCCAAGAGTGTACTCAACATAACACTAGTGTATAAGGCTACAGTGTAAAAGACATAAAGAAAAATTAAAAACTTTAAAATGCAATATAAATGTAAGTCTATAGTAAGAGTCACAATGATAATAAGGTATCATGTACTAGATGCCACTATATGGCGATCACTGTACTGGGAGTTTTACAAGCATCCTCTCATTTAACTATCAGAGTAGTCTAATGAAGCAACACCTTATTTTACAAATGAGGAAACTAAAACTCAAGTTCAAGAAACTCAAGCAAAGTCATACAAATTATAAACGGCAGAGCTGGAATTTGAACCTTAAGTTGCCCAGCTCCCATACTTGTCTCTTTCAGTACCATACTGCCTCAGAGTAGAGCACTTTTATTTCTTCTCAGAGCTCTGTAGTTCCAAAGAAGTATCCACACTGAACAAAGTTTAATTTTTAAAATATTTTTAATATTTCAAAACTTAAAGATACATACTGTGACGGTTAATTTTATGTGTCATCTTGGCTAATCTATGGTACGCAGATGGTTGGTCAAATAACACCCTACTTGTTGCTGTGCAGGTATTTTTTAGATGTGATTAACATTTAAATCAGTAGACTTTGAGTAAAGCAGATTACCCTCCATAGCATGAGTGGGTCTCATCTAATCAGCTGAAGGTCTTAAGAGCAAAGGCTAAAGTTCCCTAAGAAAAAGGAATTTTGTCTAAAAATTGCAACACAGAAATTCCGGCTGAGTTTCCAGCTTTCAGACTCAAGACTGAAATATAAATTCTTAACTGAATTTCCACCTTGCTGGCCTGTCCCCACAAACATGTGAGCCAATTCTTTAAAATAAATAATAAATAAATAAATACACACACACAGAGATTTATGTACTTATGTATTAAAAACTGATTTATACACACACATGACTGACATATATGTTTGTATGTGTATATGTGTGCCTATCTTTTATCGGTTCCGTTTCTCTGGAGAACCTTGACTTACATATATACTTACATGTATTACATATAAATTTTTACCACTCAATGCATTAACTTATGCAGACAAGTTCATTTGTTCTTATGCAAACATCAGGAAAATTCTCTTCCACCTCTGTGGTACATCTTAACTTATACATATGTGCCTTTAGTTAGGTTGGTTATGGTTCCGCTCTGTCTTCGTGTGAACTCCGTTTTAGGCTTGTCCACTGGTGTAAAATTTTATAAGCATGCACATGACTATCACTGTCCTTGTGTGCCACAGTCAAGTGCCGGGGAAAGCCTAAACACACCTATTCACCTGTACCTCCACCTACCACAGTGTAAGAGTCAATTCTACAATAATAAAGATGGTAACCTGCCATGCTTCAAAATACCTCAATACAAATTTAAAGTCTTGGATCTTACTGTCTTTTATACTTACAAGTTGACAATCAAAAGTTAAGTACTTTATTATTGAAAGTAAATTACCATAACATAGAATGAGCTATTCAAGAGGCAAACATATCCAAAAAAAGCAAGGGGAAAAAAAAAAAAAAAAACACATGCCATCAAGTCAGATGGATGAGCATGCTATTACAGAAATAAAATTAATAGTATTATCTCATAACACCACCCATGGAAGATTCCAAGCAAAAACATCCTTTGCATATGATAAGTTTATTCCATGTCTGAAATTAGCTAAACTCTTTAAAGCAATTCAATTTTATGAGACAGATGCGCTTCTGGTCTTGCTTGTTTTTGTAATGTGTTTATGCAGAAAAAATATAGGGAAGATTTACAAGTAATTATACTGTACTGTTTAAAGCAAGGAGAGAAAAGACCATAGGGGTAGCACAGCCCTACAAAAGTAACTGCTAAAATGCTCAATAAGAAGCACCAGATGTCGGCATCTTCCAAATAGTAATGGACAATGCCCTTAAAGCTATCAATTTCACTAAGCCATTTTTGAAACACTGATTTTCCAGGGTGTCTAAACCCATACATAACAGACCTAAGTTTGCTATCGGCTCTGAGGCAATGTGCTGATTTGAACATTTCTAATGAGTTTTAAAATCTCTTTTTGGCTGATAAAGTCTATTAATTAACTCTCTGACACAAAACATGTATGCATTAAATGA
>NW_006432945.1:8420028-8429650 GCF_000325575.1 Pteropus alecto
TGCTGAACGATCCAATCTTACTATGTATGCTAAAGACTGCAGACAAGTGTATTAGTTTGGAATCAACATGTAAAACAAAATAGAATTGACTATCCTGAAACTTTGAGTGAAAAAAGCTCATAGGCTTTTGATTTTTTGTTAAGTAACCATGAACATCTTACAATGTTACAAGGTATATTCAAAAACCGTTCTCTACCAGTCACTAATGAAACTGGATGTGGAGGTATTCACTAGCTACCTGTCTGCCCCTCACCACCAATCAAATGAATTTAACTGATAAGTAATGTGAACATCGCTAGATATAATTAGTAATTCAACTTTAAAACAAAACTTCCTACTATTTCTCCTTCAAGTTTTCTGGGTCAGTGTAATCAGACTCTGCCCTGAAACTGCAGGACAAGCTACTTAAAAAGCTATTAGTTTAAAGATCCACACTGTAATTTTTAACATTTTAATAATATTGATGCAGCAAAAAAAAAAAAAGCTATCAGAATTATCATCTGCGTGACTTTGAACTTTTACTTTGCAAACAAAATCTGTATAGAAATAAGTGATAAAATGAAACTGACTAAAGACAGAAACAACTCTCAACCTGAAATTTAGTGTACTAAAGAAAATAAATGTATATAACTGAACATTTATCTGTTTTATGCATCAGGAGTTCAATTTCATCGGATAAAACATACTGTTATTAAGTCTGAGAACTGTGATGTGCCAATGTGCAGAGTCACCTGGGAATATTCAAGAAGACGCAGTCTTCCTTCTCCACCCCTTCCCAATTACACACAGTGACACGATTCAACTGCCCAAAGCCTTAATTTCCTTAACACACTAAATTATTAATATTTACCAGGTGTTGCGAGCATTCAATACAATGTCTGTGAAGCACCTAGCTCTCCTCCCCTTCTTCTAAGCCCTGAGTGTGTTCCCCTCAATATCAACTGAAATTGAGGGATAGAAGTTTATCAATGAGATCATTTATTTTGCAACATACAAGTTCACAGAACAAAACTTGACTTCTGATTAGAATTCCTGTTGACATTTTTCACAATCCCTGAAATAGACCTTATAGAAATATCTCAAAACAACAAGAACAACAAAAAAAACAAACCATGAAACGTAAAAGATGTAGACTTAAAAGGGAAAAAAGATACTGTTTTCCAATAAACACTGTCCACAATAACTATGACAAAATGTCAGGAAGCCATGCTATAATACGGAAACTATATGGACACCTTGTAAATGACAAAGAGAACTGACAAATTATTTCCCAAGTTTCCTTCTGGGCCCACAGCCCAGGAGAGATGGGCCTAGACCAAAAAAATTAATTAAAAAAAAAAACAAACAAAACAAAGAGAAGAGTTATTATAGAAAGAACTTCTGTTCATCTTTGAAAAATCAGGGTAGAAAGTATCAGATTTAGGTGGAGTTTTTAGACACCAATGCCAAAGACTCAAACGGAAAGGACTTTACTTTTGAAGGGAAGAGGGGAAAAAAAAAGCACCCTGGCAAACCAAAATGTGAGAAATCTAAAGCGAACTAGTTTGCCAGAGTTTTGTGGTTTGTTGTTTTAAATGTCTCTCCTCTTGCCTTTCTCAGCCCTCATTAACTCACATCTGGATTGCTAAAATAATTTAACTAGTATTCCAGGATCCAAACCTTTCCTCATTCCAAACCATCCACTCCTTACACAAATTTTCCTGTAACTCTGCTATGTAACTGTGTCACTCCTCTGACCAAAAAAAAAAAAAAAAAAAAACCCCAAAAAAACCTAAAATGGCTCCATTCCATAACATCTCAATTCTTCTGCTTCATATTGAAGCCTTCCAAACGCAGTGATCATATCTTCCTATCTTTTACACAACCCTATTTCCCAACCAAAATACTTCTTTCCAATTCAACAGTCTCATTCTTCCCATTAAAATAATGCTAGTTTTGCATCCTTGTCTTGCTCATGCTGTTATATCACCTAAGGATAAACTTTAATAAGGATAATTTCTATTTTCATTCATTCATTCATTCATTCATTCAAGCATCTAATGATCATCTACAATGTGTTTGGCGCTGATCTAGTGCTAGAGATACAAAGGTGACTAAGACCTGGTCCTTGACCTCAGGGGATACAATGATTATTGAGTGAGTCAGACAATGTAAACATAGCATTAGGACACAGTTTAGCAACTGCTGTAATATTGTGTACGGGGTACCATGGAAACGCATGGAAGCAGTGATTCACCATAAGGGAAGGTAGGAGATGGGGAGACCTTGGTCCAAGAGAGGGGATCTGAATGAAGTCTTGAAGGATGACTCACAGGGAGTGGTGGACAGGATAAAGGGACAAGTGCTATTTGAGGGGAAAAAATGAAAATGCATACCATATTCCAGGAACTACAAGAGATTCAGACGACTAAGCTACAAGAATTGTAAAGTTGGAAAGTACATCCACGCAGGCTTGAACTTCTTGATACGTGATGAGGAGCCAAAGATGATTATTAAGCAGTAACTGGATCAGAGGTGATGTTTTTAAATGCTTGCTCTGAAAAGACTGCTTTCAAGATTAATAGACGGTTAATTTTATGTATCGACTGGGCCAAGGGGTGCTCAGATTACACATTATTTCTAGGTGTGTCTGTGAGGGTGTCTCCAGATGACATCAGCATTTGAACTGGTGGACTCGGGAAAGCAGATGCCCCTCCCCAAGGTGAGTGGGCATCCTCCAATCCATTGAGGGCCTGAACAGAAAAATGCAGAGAAAAGGAGAGTTGGCCACTTTTTGCTTCCTACCTGCCCGCTTGAACTGAGACATCTGTCTTCCCCCATCCTTGGCCTGGCATTTATACCACCGGCTCCCTCGGTTCTCAGACCTTCGGATTCAGACTGGATTTACACCACCAACTTCCTGGGTCTCCGGCTTGCAGACAGCAGATCGTGGGATTTCTCAGCCCCCAGAATCATGTGAGCCAATTTCTCATAATAAATCTCTTCGCTCACATATATGTGCCCCCGCCTCCGGGAGCGCTGCCTAGTCCATCTCCCTACCACCACACTCATATTTCCCTCCTTGCTTCCCTCCCCTCTAGAACTACCAAACAATAATAGCTGCCACCATGGAACACCTGCTGTGTCCCACGCACTGTGCCACGCGCTTCACACCATCATCTCATTCAATCCTGACATCTCAAAGATAAAAGAATTTAGAAAACTTAAGTTTCTTGTCCCAATATCACATGGCTTGTCAGAGGCAGATGCCGTTCAAACCTAAGTCCAGATTCTGCGGTCTCCATTCGTACCGCTGCCCTGAACTGCATTCTCCTTTCCCCTATTAAGTTTCTTGTCCCAATATCACATAGCTTGTCAGAGGCAGATGCCGTTCAAACCTACGTCCAGATTCTGCGGTCTCCATTCCCTCCGCCATACGTACCGCTGCCCTGAACTGCATTCTCCTTTCCCCTCCCTGTTCCACGTCTCGGTGTCCTCTCGTCATCTTGTAAACTGCTGCATGGTGTGGTTTCTGTGCCCAGGGCTGCCACGTGTTTGTTGTAGACTTACACCAGGCAGCTCACTCACCCTGGCTAGTTTCCTGGCTGAAATGAGGAATTAGATCAGGTGGTCTCTCAGACCACTTCCTTTATCCGCTGCCACACACTTGGGGTTAACCCAAGCCACAAACGCTGGTATACAACAGGGCAAGTGGCTGATGTGGCCTAGGATGCCATGGTCCGCTGTGACATAACGTATTCATAGCCTGTCCATCAACGGTGGGGCGTCTCTCAAACCAGGAAGCCAAGCCTGAGTTAACAAAATCATCCTCAGCGAAGTACGCTCCTACCTCTGAGCAGGTTTCTTATTCTGCTAATACAGCCACCTCTAAATATGGAAGCTTTGCTTGTGAGGGCTTGAATTAGAGGCCATTTTGCTACGGCTGATTCTAAGAAAATCACAAGATAAGCCAGAGGCTGCAGGGAACACAATGGAAGCAACTACCTAATTTAAATTTACACGAAGCTGAAATTCACAACAAAACAGATCCCGACCTAGTCTAGCTATCTTTCAAGAAAATCTTTGGAGCCTTTACTCCAAGGGAAGAAAATTTTACATTATAAAGCAGAACAATATACAGATATTACCTACTTGAAAAGCCTTTAGCTGCTCAGATTACAGCCAATGGTTTTATCTTAGATGGGTTTTATCTTTAATAAAGCATAAGTAGCTTTTTGTTGGTGGCTTTTTGTAATTTTTTCCTCCTCCATTAATCACTTTCTTTAACCCTCCAGGGAAACCAAGTGGGTGGGCAAAAAATTCCTGGAGGTTTTCTGGAAGGTACTCAGAGCATCTACACCCACAGACATAAAAAATACTTCGAGTCTACATAAACAGTCTTAGGAGGTAATTTGGTTAACAAAAAATATAAGTATGAGTAAAGATAAAATATTTACATATTGAGACATAAGGAAATGTTATAAAAGTTGTCACAGGAAGGGTGTATAAGAACTACCACTTAAACCCGAATCCTTTAAGATGTGGTTTCTAATGATTTACTCACACACCGGACTCTCAAATCACTAAATCCATCATTTTTCTCTTCAATGAGTGTTTTCTGGGGACAAAAAACAGCACAGTTCACTATATCTATTATATATATTTTAATAACTGCAAAGAAACAAGATCAGACTTAAACTTATACCTGCCAAGCAAATTAAAATAATCACATAGGAGTCTTCACCACAAAAAGTAATGTATTCCTTTCAAGGACGAGAAAGACATAAAGATGTAGAATACTGCAAAGCACTGAAAATTTTGGTCACCCCCAATATCCATATGCTATTGGTATGAAATACAACAACTGACCAAAACCTGCATCCACTCAACCCCACAATCAGCAGGCTTGAGGTAACACCTTTAAATTGCCTCTTTAAGTACCTTTTTGAGAATTTACTAAATTTAGAACAGAATGAAGCAGCCAATAGTGATGAACTTTAGGAAAACTACATCATAGACCAAAAAAAAAGAAAAGAAGAAAAGAAAAGAAAAGAAAAGAAAAGAAAAGAAAAGAAAAGAAAAGAAAAGAAAAGAAAAGAAAGAAAGAAAGAAAGAAAGAAAGAAAGAAAGAAAGAAAGAAAGAAAGAAAGAAAGAAAGAAAGAAAAAGAAAGATCCTCCCATGTTATGTTGAGAGTCTCTTTTTAGAATGGTCAAATATACTCGATGACATAAACTGACGGTTTATTTTTAGAAAGAGATGAGGTCTGCTAATATTTGCTAAACAAGAGCAAATCCTAAAGATGACTTTCGATTATGACTTAGTTACTTTTTAGGTGTTGAAGTGCCCATAAAAATATATAACATGTTTAGTTAGGGTACATAATATTTATGTAGGAAGAGAAACAAAGAAAAACTTCATTAGGGACTCAATGAGAGTGATATATGTATTTTTCCAACTTTCCAACCCCACCAGCTTAGGTTATAGTTTGACAGCTGTTAAAATTTTTTAATTAAATTTCTATAAGGTTTGGGATGATCCAAGAAGTTTCCAAAGAGACAGGCAATCCAGTCCAACTAGACATTAGCCTGTATCACGAAACCTGTTTACCCATCAGAGGTGGCTAAGGAAGTGGTAAGGAATGAGAACTGACCCAATAAAGTCCCTGGCAGCATCCAGAAAGCTATGAAGTGGGCACCGCTGTGGCTCTGAAACGTAAACAAACACATCTGCCACTACCAAACATCTTCTGTCAGAGAAGCAGAGAGGAGAGAACTAGGTGAGCACCAATCCGTGTTTCTCTGCATCTGTCTTATGGGAAAATGACATATCAGCAAGTTCAAGAACACTGCATCCTGCTGCAGAGTCTTCCTTATCCCTGAGGCTTTTTAACAAAAAGTCCAAGAGGCTGTGAGCTCTCCCAAGGCACACGCACATAAAGCTCACTTATAAAGCTCTCTTATGAAGCTCACAGTTCTCAAAGCTTTGCACACAGTAGGTGCTTAGTAAATGTATGCTTATTAATGTTTACATTGTGATTTTAAATAAGATAGAATTACTCCAATAGTATACCTACCGTCTAAATAAAATAGGTATATGGGCTGTGAGCAGGATGCACTCTTGGAAGAAGCTGTCTGTCTGTCCCATTTGGGACAGGTCTGCGTACATAACCTCCTACTGAATAAGCTCAAACACTGAGATGCTGTACAGAGTAGCGGAGTGAGCGCCAGTCTAGAAGCAGCAAACTTGATCTCGGGCAATCACTATCTTCCCTGGACTTCATTTCCTTCATCTGTAAAATGGGTGTGGTCAGTGAAATGACTTCTGAGGTCCAGGGTGGCTCCTGCTCTACATGGCACTGACTGAAGTCACTTGGCAGATTCGGCTGGTGGCTGGGCTGCTCATTCTGGTGCCCTGACAGATGGAAGGGAGGCCGGACAGAGCTGGGAAGACCCACCAGAGTGCCTGTCCATGTCCTCTCAAGGCTGGTGGTCTCGGAGCAGTCAGGCTTCTACGTGGTGGCCCAGGTCCCCGGAGACCAAGGCAGAAGCTGCCCTCCACTCAAGGCTAAGCCTGAACTGGCAGATCAGCACATCTGCTATCACATAGCGGTCACAGCAGCCACAGGCCAGCCTGCAGGCAAAGGGAGGAGGGCTGTCAAAGCAAGCATCTGTGGTCATCTTTAATCCACTGCAACACCCACAGAGCTGCACGTTGGGCAGCCATGACATGCCGATTACTGAACACTGGAAAGTTAAAAAACTCTGCTGAGGAAAAATTCATCTGTCTACCTCACATTCAAAGGGAGGGAAGGGAAATTTCCAGAGCGGTAGACACACTACCCAGACCCTGCTACTCAGAGTTTAAGCCCAAAACATCTAAAGGCCTTACAAATATTCATGTGTCTTAATTCAATAATTCTATCTAAGAAAACATCTATACAGGCACATAAAGTTAGGCCAATATATCAAAGCACTATTACAAGTCACAAAGTAGAAATACTCTATATTTCTAACAACAGATGGGCTAAATATGTAAATACAGACAAAAGTATCTTAAAGTAAAATTAAACAATGTAATAAAGCTCACAGAGAGAGTAAACAGGTAATAAAACCCTATACTACAGTGTGATCAACAGCAGTTTTGAAACCTGATGGAAAAGATCAGCTAGCAGATAATACTATCTTGATTAGGAACTGTATTTCCAGCACATGAGTTGATAAGTATATCAGGCAAGGATATTAAATTTGAAAGATTAAGACATAGAAACACATATAAAATGCTACCTACTCCAGATCTGATTTACCATGAATACTGCTCAAACTTTTTTTGCTATACTCAGGTTCAAAAATAAATACGAGTGACACAGAAGAGAGAAAGTCCAGAATGATTTTTTTTTTTTTTTTAATTTGGTGAGAATGGCAGAGCATGGCATTTAAGGAGAAAAGAAACAAATTTCCTCGCCAGGAAACAAAAACAAAAACTCACACAATAAATCAAATTCCAGTTGGAGAAAACAGCTACCAAAACAAACGTCAAGAATATAGTGTTGACATAACCTTTTCAGATGAAGTTAAAAACGAAGACTTCTCTTACCACAATGAAACAAATGTTTAAAAGGTAAAAATTAAAATAAAATGCTTCTGCCACAACTTATTCTAATATTATCATTACAATCGGACCAGTATTAAGGCCTTTCCATTCCCATCCGTCTTCTCGACATCCGGGGTGCTGTCCATGCCACTCCACCACGGAAAACATGAAGATGATACTGCTGAGACCCATTTAAAGAGAAGTCGTACACACAACGAACTTCAGTTTCTACCATAAGGGGGGAAAAACAGACTAAAAATAGCAGCAAATCCTTCTGGAATATACACTAGGTGCACAGACTTTGGCAATGGTGCAGACACAAAGAAACCTAAGATGCAGTCTCCGCCTATCATGTCTCTAGGTGGTGAGACAGCACACACACCAAAACATCAATACAAAGCAGCGCTCGCGGAAGTCACATCTGGTATTTTAGGAAGACGGCTTTGGCTGGTAGAGAGCGAACATGGAGGCGGGAGACAGGAGACTACTTGTGTGAGGATTAGTTGCCAGAGGAAGACTCTCAAGCCCACCAGACTCCTATCCCCTTTTATAACAAATGTTTTGAAATGCCTCCCCTTTACCATTCCAAAATGAAATCCATAAATTATATAATCTATAGCACATACGACTTC
Organism: Pteropus alecto; assembly: GCF_000325575.1. NCBI lineage: Eukaryota > Metazoa > Chordata > Mammalia > Chiroptera > Pteropodidae > Pteropus > Pteropus alecto. The sequence goes on from NW_006432945.1 coordinate 8,428,232, forward strand.
CAAGTGGGGTGTGTGTGTGTGTGTGTAGCCTTAACTATAATATAAAGCAGAAATGAAAAGGAAACATGCATTTCAATAGATAAAAGCTCAGGAATTACTACAGTAGAAGGCATAACAAGCCCATCAGACACTTGTACCTACTTACTTATAACATGTGAGTTTGCGCCTTTAGAAATATGACTGGATGCCATCCTGTACGAGACACACAGAAAATGAAGGGGCGGGGTACAGGTAGACAATGCAATACAAATTGGTGTTAGAAGAAGTACTAATAGATTACTCAAATTTACCCGTATGTTTTAAGATTAAGAGGAATATCATTTTAACTGAGTAGGTATAACATGTCAGGACAAATTACAGACTGTCAAAGCGGAGAAAATGAGGAAGAATGATATACCTCTGCCAACTTGATCAGCATGTTTCCTTATAAAACACTCACTTAATTTTAATGATTTCATTGCTCCGTAAGAAAAAACACGTTGGCAGGGTAGACATGTTGGTAACTATTCATGTGTAGGAAAAGCTGTAAAGGCAAATTTCAAATTTTCAACTGACTGTGATCCATACTTTTCTTTACATTTGGTATTTCAGAAAAAAAAAAGAGGCTAAATTAAGACTGCACAGATACAGAATCCCTCTGATTGTGAGTGCTAAACGCGCAGAGGGATCTACATGTGTGTTGTCCCAGCAACCTGAACACCACGAGAGGCACTGTTGGCAGAGAAATGAGTGTCCCAATTGGTTAACTAATACTTGCTAAGCTCAAAATATACTTATTTACATGGTAGTTGTATTCATGGGCAAATATGTATGATAAAGTTACATAAAAAAAGTCTGTGTTTATGTGTGAAGACAAAGCTATATTCTAGGCTCAGGTTTTTTAACAGCACAAATGTCCTGGGAGGAATCCCAAACTCAGGCGGGATTTGGGCAATTCGTTGTTGTGTGGGACTGCCTCCCCTCCCCACCTCCCTCCTCTATGCCCCGTGCTTCATGTCCACTAAATGCCCCTAAAGGGACAGTACCACACTCCTTTGAGAACTACTTCTATGGGGTTTAAAGATCAATGACGTACGGGGTTTGTCTATCTCAAGAAAGACCACGTAGATCACATTTTACATCAGAAAAGTCCCACAGATTCCTTGTTCGAAGACCTTTAAGTTCAATTCATTTCTCAGATATAAATAAGGTTTCAGGGTGTATTAAGGCAGTTTTAAAGAGAAGATGGGAAAAGAGCTTAAAGTATATGATTGGCAATAAATGACAAGGAAACCATGAAGGCTGGCCTAAAACATCTCACGAGCCTGAGAAATTTATCAAACTCTGAGATCAAGAGCGATTCAGTTATGAAAACCAAAATAAAATCCAGGTCTCTCTATCAGTGCTTCCTGGAGTTGCCACTGAGACAGTTTGGTTTGT